>NW_005872953.1:4110-34362 GCF_000147115.1 Myotis lucifugus | reverse complement strand
TCCGTTAAGAATTGCTGTTTATAGAGCTCAGCATATGTGTATAAAGCCGTAAATGAAGAAAATACTGATTATATTTACAAGTGCGGCTGAATTGCCTGGAATTTTCTGAATGCCACAGTTCAAGTCCTGAAGATTCATGTCTATACTTCTAAGAAAACTGGCTAATTTTGGTAAAACTCTTAAAATACACAATGATAGTCCCGGGAAATGATTAGAAACATGTAAGAAACACTTGAAATTCTAAGTAATAGTGCCGTTCTATCTATATAGCCGTGTTCAATCACCAAGATTAGAGGTAGAAAGCTGTGAAATGCTGAGAGTACTGATAATGTTTACAATCCGGTAACGGTAGATGGTGTTTTTCGAGGAAAGTGCTTTCAAACATTAAGAACTGCTGTTTATAGAGCTCAGAATTTGTGTATAAAGCCGTTAAATGAAGAGAATACTGATTATATTTACAATTGAGGCTGAATTGCCTGGAGTTTTCTGAATGCCACAGTTTAAATCCTGAAGATTCATGTCTATACATCTAAGAAAACTGTCTAATTTTGGTAAAACTCTTAAAATGCACAATGATAGTCCCGGGAAATGATTAGAAACATGTAAGAAACACTTGAAATACTAAGGAATAGAGCCGTTCTATCTATATATGCGTGTTCAATCACCAAGATTAGAGGTAGAAAGATGTGAAATGCTGAGAGTACTGATAATGTTTACAATCAGGCAACTTTAGATGGTGTTTTTCGAAGAACGTGCTTTCAAACATTAAGAATTGCTGTTTATAGAGCTCAGAATTTGTGTATAAAGCTGTTACATAAAGAGAATACTGATTATATTTACAATTGAGGCAAGTTGCCTGGCGTTTTCTGAGTGACACATTTCAAATCTTGAAGATTCGTGTGTATACTTCTAAGAAAACTGGCTAATTTTGGTAAAACCATTAAAATACACAATAATATTTCCAAAATGATTAGAAACTTGTAAGAAACACTTAAAATACTAGGAAATAGAGCCTCCTATCTTTATGGCCTGCATCAATCACCACGATTACACTTAGAAAGCTGTGAAATGCCCACGGTATTGATAATGTTTACAATGCTTCAACTTTAGATGGTGTTTTTCCGAAGAAAATGCTTTCAATCATTAAGAATTGTTGTTTATAGAGCTCAGAATTTGTCTATAAAGCCGTTAAGTGAAGAGAATACTGATTATATTTACAATTGAGGCTGAATTGCCTGGAGTTTTCTGAATGCTACAGTTCAAATCCTGAAGATTCATGTCGATACTTCTAAGAAAAATATCTAATTTTGGTAAAACTCTTAAAATACACAATGATAGTCCCGGGAAATGATTAGAAACATGTAAGAAACACTTGAAATACTCAGGAATAGAGCCATTCAATCTATAAAACCCTGTTCAATCACCAAGATTAGAGGTAGAAAGCTATGAAATGCTGAGAGTACTGATAATGTTTACAATCAGGTAATGTTAGATGTAGTTTTTCGAAGAACGTGCTTTCAAACATTAAGAATTGCTGTTTATAGAGCTCAGAGTTTGTGTATAAAGCCGTTAAATGAAGAGAATACTGATTATATTTACAATTGAAGCTGAATTGCCTGGAGTTTTCTGAAAGACACAGTTCACATCCTGAAGATTCATGTCTATACTTCTAAGAAAACTGTCTAATTTTGGTAAAACACTTAAAATACACAATGATATTCCCAGAAAATGATTAGAAACATGTAAGAAACACTTGAAATACTAGGAAATAGAGCCGTTCTATCTTTATGGCCTGCATCAATCACCAGGACTAGAGGTAGAAAGCTGTGAAATGCTTAGAGTACTGATAATGTTTACAATCCGGCAAATCTAGATGGTGTTTTTCAGAAGAAAGTGCTTTCAAACATTTAGAACTGCTGTTATAGAGCTCAGAATTTGTGTATAAAGCCGTTAAGTGAAGAGAATACTGATTATATTTACAATTGAGTTGACTTGCCTGGCGTTTTCTGAGTGACACAGTTCAAATCCTGAAGATTCGTGTTTATACTTCTAAGAAAACTGGCTAATTTTGGTAAAATTCTTAAAATACACAATGATATTTCCGGGAAAGGATTAGAAATATTAAGAAACACTTAAAATACTAGGAAATAGAGCCGTTCTATCTTTATGGCCTGCATCAATCACCACGATTACACTTAGAAAGCTGTGAAATGCACAGGGTATTAATAATGTTTACAATAGGGCAACTTTAGATGATGTTTTTCCGAAGAAAATGCTTTCAATCATTAAGAATTGCTGTTTGTAGAGCTCAGAATTTGTGTATATAGCCGTTAAATGAAGAGAATACTGATTATATTTAGAATTGAGGCTGAATTAACTGGAGTTTTCTGAATGCCACAGTTCAAATCCTGAAGATTCATGTGTATACTTCTAAGAAAACTGTCTAGTTTTTGTAAAACTCTTAAAGTACAAAATGATAGTCCCGGTAAATGATTAGAAACATGGAAGAAACACTTGAAATACTAAGGAATAGAGCCGATCCATCTATATAGCCGTGTTCAATCATCAACATTAGAGGTAGAAAGCTGTGAAATGCTGAGAGTACTGATAATGTTTACAATCCGGCAACTTTAGATGGTGTTTTTCGAAGAAATTGCTTTCAAACATTAAGAACTGCTGTTTAAAGAGCTCAGAATTTGTGTATATAGCCGTTAAATGAAGAGAATACTGATTATATTTACAATTGAAGCTGAATTGCCTGTAGTTTTCTGAATGACAAAGTTCAAATCCTGAAGATTCATGTCTATACTTCTAAGACAACTAGCTAATTGTGGTAAAACACTTAAAATACGCAATGATAGTCCCGGGAAATGATTAGAAACATGTAAGAAACACTTGAAATACTAGGAAAGAGAGCCGTTCTATCTTTATGGCCTGCATCAATCACCAGGATTAGAGGTAGAAAGCTGTTAAAAGCCCAGAGTACTGATAATGTTTACAATCTGGCAACTTTAGATGGTGTTTTTCTGAAGAAAGTGCTTTAAATCGTTAAGAATTGCTGTTTATAGAGCTCAGAATATGTGTATAAAGCCGTTAAATGAAGAAAATACTGATTATATTTACAAGTGCGGCTGAATTGCCTGGAATTTTCTGAATGCCACAGTTCAAGTCCTGAAGATTCATGTCTATACTTCTAAGAAAACTGGCTAATTTTGGTAAAACTCTTAAAATACACAATGATAGTCCCGGGAAATGATTAGAAACATGTAAGAAACACTTGAAATTCTAAGTAATAGTGCCGTTCTATCTATATAGCCGTGTTCAATCACCAAGATTAGAGGTAGAAAGCTGTGAAATGCTGAGAGTACTGATAATGTTTACAATCCGGTAACGGTAGATGGTGTTTTTCGAGGAAAGTGCTTTCAAACATTAAGAACTGCTGTTTATAGAGCTCAGAGTTTGTGTATAAAGCCGTTAAATGAAGAGAATACTGATTATATTTACAATTGAAGCTGAATTGCCTGGAGTTTTCTGAAAGACACAGTTCAAATCCTGAAGATTCATGTCTATACTTCTAAGAAAGCTGTCTAATTTTGGTAAAACACTTAAAATACACAATGATATTCCCAGTAAATGATTAGAAACATGTAAGAAAGACTTGAAATACTAGGAAATAGAGCCGTTCTATCTTTATGGCCTGCATCAATCACCAGGACTAGAGGTAGAAAGCTGTGAAATGCTTAGAGTACTGATAATGTTTACAATCCGGCAACTCTAGATGGTGTTTTTCCGAAGAAAGTGCTTTCAAACATTTAGAACTGCTGTTATAGAGCTCAGATTTGTGTATAAAGCCGTTAAGTGAAGAGAATACTGATTATATTTACAATTGAGTTGACTTGCCTGGCGTTTTCTGAGTGACACAGTTCAAATCCTGAAGATTCGTGTTTATACTTCTAAGAAAACTGGCTAATTTTGGTAAAACTCTTAAAATACACAATGATATTCCCGGGAAAGGATTAGAAATATGTAAGAAACACTTAAAATACTAGGAAATAGAGCCGTTCTATCTTTATGGCCTGCATCAATCACCACGATTACACTTAGAAAGCTGTGAAATGCCCAGGGTATTGATAATGTTTACAATGCGGCAAATTTAGATGGTGTTTATCCGAAGAAAGTGCTTTCAAACATCAAGAATTGCTGTTTATAGAGCTCAGAATTTGTGTGTAAAACCGTTAAATGAAGAGAATACTGATTATATTTACAATTAAGGCTGAATTGCCTGGAGTTTTCTCAATGCCACAGTTCAAATCCTGAAGATTCATGTCTATACCTCTAAGAAAACTGTCTAATTTTGTTAAAACACTAAAAATACACAATGATATTTCCGGGAAATGATTAGAAACATGTAAGAAACACTTAAAATACAAGGAAATAGAGCCTCCTCTCTTTATGGCCTGCATCAATCACCACGATTACACTTAGAAAGCTGTGAAATGCCCAGGGTATTGATAATGTTTACAATGCCGCAACTTTAGATGGTGTTTTTCCGAAGAAAATGTTTTCAATCATTAAGAATTTTTGTTTATAGAGCTCAGAATTTGTGTATAAAGCCGTTAAATGAAGAGAATACTGATTATATTAACAATTGAGGCTGAATTGCCTGGAGTTTTCTGAATGCCACAGTTCAAATCCTGAAGATTCATGTCTATACTTCTAAGAAATCTGTCTAATTTTGGTAAAACTCTGAAAATACACAATGATAGTCCCGGGAAATGATTAATACATGTAAGAAACACTTGAAATACTAGGAAATAAAGCCGTTCTATCTTTATGGCCTGCATCAATCACCAGGATTAGAGGTAGAAAGCTGTGAAATGCTGAGAGTACTAATAATGTTTACAATGCGTCCACTTTAGATGGTGTTTTTCAGAAGAAAGTGCTTTCAAACATTAAGAATTGCTGTTTATAAAGCTCAGAATTTGTGTATAAAGCCGTTAAATGAAGAGAATACTTATTATATTTACAATTGAAGCTGAATTGCCTGGAGTTTTCTGATTTGCACAGTTCAAATCTTGAAGATTCATGTCTATACTTCTAAGAAAACTGTCTAATTTTGGTAAAACTCTTAAAATACACAATGATAGTCCCGGGAAATGATTAGAAACATGTAAGAAACTGTTGAAATACTAAGGAATAGAGCCGTTCTACCTTTATAGCCATGTTCAATCACCAATATTAGAAGTAAAAAGCTGTGAAATGCCGAGAGTACTGATAATGTTTACAATGCGGCAACTTTAGATGGTGTTTTTTGAAGAAAGTGCTTTCAAACATTAAGAATTGCTATTTATAGCGCTTAGAATTTGTGTATAAAGCCGTTAAATGAAGAGAATACTTATTATATATACAATTGAAGCTGAATTGCCTGGAGTTTTCTGAAAGACACAGTTCAAATCCTGAAGATTCATGTCTATACTTCTAAGAAAACTGTCTAATTTTCGTAAAACTCTAAAATACAAAATGATAGTCCCAGGAAATGATTAGAAACATGTAAGAAACACTTTAAATACTAATAAATAGAGCCGTTCAATCTTTATGTTCATGTTCAATCACGGAGATTAGAGGTAGAATGCTGTGAAAAGATGAGAGTACTGATAATGTTTACAATTCTGACTACTCTAGATGATTATTTTTGGAAGAAAGTTCTTTCAAACATTAAGAATTGCTGTTTATAAAGCACAGAATTTGTGTATGAAGCTGATAAATGAAGAGAATTCTGTTGATACTTACAGCTGATTCTGATTTGACTGGCGTTTTCTGAATGACACAGTTTAAATCCTGAAGATTCATGTATATACTTCGAGGGAATCTGTCTACTATTGGTAAAACTCGTAAAATACACGGTGATAGTCCCGGGAAATGATTAGAAACATGTAAGAAACACTTGAAATACTAGTGAATAGAGCCGTTCTATCTTTATGTTCAAGTTCAATCAAGGAGATAGGAGGTAGAATGCTGTGAAAAGATGAGAGTACTTATAATGTTTACAATTCTGACTAGTCTAGAAGATGTTCCCAAAGAAAATTCTTTCAAACTTTAAGAACTGCTGTTTATAAAGCTCAGAATTTGTGTATGAAGCTGATAAATGAAGAGAATTCTGTTGATACTTACAGCTGATTCTTATTGGACTGGCGTTTTCTGAATGACACAGTTTAAATCCTGAAGATTCATGTATATACTTCGAGGGAATCTGTCTAATTTTGGTAAAACTCTTAAAATTCATGGTGATAGTCCCGGGAAATAATTAGAAACATGTACGAAACACTTTAAATACTAATAAATAGAGCCGTTCAATCTTTATGTTCATGTTCAATCAAGGAGATTAGAGGTAGAATGCTGTGAAAAGACGAGAGTACTGATAAAGTTTACAATTCTGACTAGTCTAGAAGAAGTTCCCAAAGAAAATTCTTTCAAACATTAAGAACTGCTGTTATAAAGACCAGAATTTGTGTATGAAGCTGATAAATGAAGAGCCTACTGTTGATACTTACCGGTGATTCTTATTTGACTGGCGTTTTCTGAATAACACAGTTTAAATCCTGAAGATTCATCTATATACTTCTGGAAAAAGTGTCTAATTTTGGTAAAACTCTTAAAATTCACCATGATAGTCCCGGGACATGATTAGAAACATGTAGGAAACACTTTAACACTAATAAATAGAGCCGTTCAATCTTTATGTTCATGTTCAATTACGGAGATTAGAGGTAGAATACTGTGAAAATGTGAAAGTACTGATAATGTTTACAATTCTGACTACTCTAGATGATGATTTTCTGAAGAAATTTCTTTCAAACATTAAGACTTGCTGTTTATAAAGCTCAGAATTTGTGTATGAAGCTGATAAATTATGAGAATACTGTTTATATTTACAGGTGATTCTTATTTGACTGGCGGTTTCTGAATGACACAGTTTAAATCTGTAAGATTCATGTATATACTTCTAGGAAATCTGTCTACTTTTGGTAAAATTCTAAAAATACAAAATGATAGTCCCGGGAAATGATTAGAAACATGTAGGTAACACTTTAAATTCTAATAAATAGAGCCGTTCAATCTTTATGTTCATGTTCAATCAAGGAGAATAGAGGTAGAATGCTGTGAAAGACGAGAGTACTGATAATGTTGTACAATTCTGACTACTCTACATGATGTGTCTCCGGAAGAAAATTCTTTCCAAAATTAACACCTCCATTTATGGGGGTCAGAATTTGTGTATGAAGCTGATAAATGAAGAGCCTACTGTTTATATTTACAGGTGATTCTGATTGGACTGGTGTTTTCTGAGTGACAGAGTTTAAATCCTGAAGATTCATCTATATACTTCTGGAAAAACTGTCTAATTTTGGTAAAACTCTTAAAATTCACCGTGATGGTCCCGGGAAATGCTTAGAAACATGTAGGAAACACTTTAAATACTAATAAATAGAGCCGATTTATCTTTATGTTCATGTTCAATCACGCAGATTAGAGGTAGAATGCTGTGAAAAGACGAGAGTACTGATAATGTTTACAATTCTGACTTCTCTAGATGATTATTTTCCGAAGAAGTTCTTTCAAACATTAAGAATTGCTGTTTATAAAGCACAGAATTTGTCTATGAAGCTGATAAATGAAAAGAATACTGCTTATATTTACAGGTGATTCTTATATGACTGTCGGTTTCTGAATGACACAGTATAAATCTAGAAGATTCATGTATATACTTCTAGAAAAACTGTCTAATTTTAGTAAAACTCTTAAAATTCACCGTGATAGTCCCGGGAAAGAATTAGAAACATGTAGGAAACCCTTTAAATACTAATAAATAGAGCCGTTCAATATTTATGTTCTTGTTCAATCACGGAGATTAGAGGAAGAATGCTGTGAAATGGTGAAAGTACTGATAATGTTTACAATTTTGACTACTCTATATGATGATTTTCCGAAGAAAGTTCTTTCAAACATTAAGAATTGCTGTTTATAAAGCACAGAATTTGTGTATGAAGCTGATAAATGAAGAGAATTCTGTTGATACTTACAGGTAAATCTGATTTGACTGGCGGTTTCTGAATGACAAAGTTTAAATCTAGAAGATTCATGTATATACTTCTAGGAAATCTGTCTAATATTGGTAAAATTCAAAAATACAAAATTATACTCCCGGGAAATGATTAGAAACATGTAAGAAAACACTTGAAATACTAGTGAATAGAGCCGTTCTATCTTTTACGTTCATGTTCAATCACGGAGATTAGAGGTAGAATGCTGTGAAAAGACGAGATTACTGATAATGTTTACAATTCTGACTACTCTAGCTGATGATTTTCCGAAGAAAGTTCTTTCAAACATTAAGAATTGCTGTTTATAAAGCACAGAATTTGTGTATGAAGCTGATAAATGAAAAGAATACTGCTTATATTTACAGGTGATTCTTATATGACTGGCGGTTTCTGAATGACACAGTATAAATCTAGAAGATTCATGTATATACTTCTAGAAAAACTGTCTAATTTTAGTAAAACTCTTAAAATTCACCGTGATAGTCCCGGGAAATGATTAGAAACATGTAAGAAACACTTGAAATACTAGTGAATAGAGCCGTTCTATCTTTATGTTCATGTTCAATCACGGAGATTAGAGGTAGAATGCTGTGAAAAGATGAGAGTACTGATAATGTTTACAATTCTGACTACTCTAGAAGATGTTTCCAAAGAAAATTCTTTCAAACATTAAGAACTGCTGTTTATAAAGCTCAGAATTTGTGTATGAAGCTGATAAATGAAGAGAATACTGTTTATATTTACAGGTGATTCTTATTGGACTGGCGTTTTCTGAATGACACAGTTTAAATCCTGAAGATTCATCTATATACTTCTTAAAAAAACTGTCTAAATTTGGTAAAACTCTTAAAATTCACGGTGATAGTCCCGGGACATGATTAGAAACATGTAGGAAACACTTTAACACTAGTAAATAGAGCCGTTCAATCTTTATGTTCTTGTTCAATCACGGAGATTAGAGGTAGAATGCTGTGAAATGACGAGAATACTGATAATGTTTACAATTCTGACTACTCTACATGATGTGTTTCCGAAGAAAATTCTTTCCAAAATTAACAACTCCCATTTATAAAGCTCAGCATTTGTGTATGAAGCTGATAAATGAAGAGCCTACTGTTGATACTTACAGGTGATTCTTATTTGACTGGCGTCATTGAAAGACACAGTTTAAATCCTGAAGATTCATATATATACTTCCGGGAAAACTGTCTAATTTTGGTAAAACTCTTAAAATTCATGGTGATAGTCCCGGGAAATGATTAGAAACATGTTGGAAACACTTTAAATACTAATCAATAGAGCCGTTCAATCTTTATGTTCATGTTCAATCAAGGAGATTAGAGGTAGAATGCTGTGAAAAGACGAGAGTACTGATAATGTTTACAATTATGCCTAGTCTAGAAGATGTTCCCAAAAAAAATTCTTTCAAACATTAAGAACTGCTGTTATAAAGCTCAGAATTTGTGTATGAAGCTGATAAATGAAGAGAATACTGCTTATATTTACAGGTGATTCTTATTGGACTGGCGTTTTCTGAATAACACAGTTTAAATCCTGAAGATTCATCTATATACTTCTGGAAAAAGTGTCTAATTTTGGTAAAACTCTTAAAATTCACCATGATAGTCCCGGGAATAATTAAAAACATGTAGGAAACACTTTAATTACTAATAAATAGAGCCGTTCAATCTTTATGTTCATGTTCAATTACGGAGATTAGAGGTAGAATACTGCGAAAATGTGAAAGTACTGATAATGTTTACAATTCTGACTACTCTAGATGATGATTTTCTGAAGAAATTTCTTTCAAACATTAAGACTTGCTGTTTATAAAGCTCAGAATTTGTGTATGAAGCTGATAAATTATGAGAATACTGTTTATATTTACAGGTGATTCTTATTTGACTGGCGGTTTCTGAATGACACAGTTTAAATCTGTAAGATTCATGTATATACTTCTAGGAAATCTGTCTACTTTTGGTAAAATTCTAAAAATACAAAATGATAGTCCCGGGAAATGATCAGAAACATGTAGGTAACACTTTAAATTCTAATAAATAGAGCCGTTCAATCTTTATGTTCATGTTCAATCAAGGAGAATAGAGGTAGAATGCTGTGAAAAGACGAGAGTACTGATAATGTTGTAATTCTGACTACTCTAGAAAATGTTCCCAAAGAAAATTCTTTCAAACATTAAGAACTGCTGTTTATAAAGCTCAGAATTTGTGTATGAAGCTGATAAATGAAGAGAATACTGTTTATATTTACAGGTGATTCTTATTGGACTGGCGTTTTCTGAATGACACAGTTTAAATCCTGAAGATTCATCTATATACTTCTTAAAAAAACTGTCTAAATTTGGTAAAACTCTTAAAATTCACGGTGATAGTCCCGGGACATGATTAGAAACATGTAGGAAACACTTTAACACTAATAAATAGAGCCGTTCAATCTTTATGTTCTTGTTCAATCACGGAGATTAGAGGTAGAATGCTGTGAAATGACGAGAATACTGATAATGTTTACAATTCTGACTACTCTACATGATGTGTTTCCGAAGAAAATTCTTTCCAAAATTAACAACTCCCATTTATAAAGCTCAGCATTTGCGTATGAAGCTGATAAATGAAGAGCCTACTGTTGATACTTACAGGTGATTCTTATTTGACTGGCGTCATTGAAAGACACAGTTTAAATCCTGAAGATTCATATATATACTTCCGGGAAAACTGTCTAATTTTGGTAAAACTCTTAAAATTCATGGTGATAGTCCCGGGAAATGATTAGAAACATGTTGGAAACACTTTAAATACTAATCAATAGAGCCGTTCAATCTTTATGTTCATGTTCAATCAAGGAGATTAGAGGTAGAATGCTGTGAAAAGACGAGAGTACTGATAATGTTTACAATTATGACTAGTCTAGAAGATGTTCCCAAAAAAAATTCTTTCAAACATTAAGAACTGCTGTTATAAAGCTCAGAATTTGTGTATGAAGCTAATAAATGAAGAGAATACTGCTTATATTTACAGGTGATTCTTATTGGACTGGCGTTTTCTGTATGACACAGTTTAAATCCTGAAGATTCATCTATATACTTCTGAAAAAACTGTCTAATTTTGGTAAAACTCTTAAAATTCACGGTGATAATCCCGGGAAATGATTAGAAACATGTAGGAAACCCTTTAAATACTAATAAATAGAGCCGTTCAATCTTTATGTTCTTTTTCAATCACGGAGACTAGAGGTAGAATGCTGTGAAAAGATGAGAGTACTGATAATGTTTACAATTCTAACTACTCTAGAAGATGTTCCCAATGAAAATTCTTTCTAACATTAAGAACTGCTGTTTATAAAGCTCAGAATTTGTGTATGTAGCTGATAAATGAAGAGAATATTGTTTATATTTACAGGTGATTCTATTGGACTGGCGTTTTCTGAATGACACAGTTTAAATCCTGAAGATGCACCTATATACTTCTGGAAAAACTGTCTAATTTTGGTAAAACTATAAAAATTCACGGTGATAGGCCCGGGACATGATTAGAAACATGTAGGAAACACTTTAACACTAATAAATAGAGCCGTTCAATCTTTATGTTCTTGTTCAATCACGGAGATTAGAGGTAGAATGCTGTGAAATGACGAGAATACTGATAATGTTTACAATTCTGACTACTCTACATGATGTGTTTCTGAAGAAAATTCTTTCCAAAATTAAGAATTCCCGTTTATAAAGCTCAGAATTTGTGTATGAAGCTGATAAATGAAGGGAATACTGCTTATATTTACAGGTGATTCTTATTGGACTGGCGTTTTCTGAATGACACAGTTTAAATCCTGAAGATTCATGTATATACTTCTGGGAAAACTGTCTAATATTGGTAAAACTCTTAAAATTCATTGTGATAGTCCCGGGAAATGATTAGAAACATGTACGAAACACTTTAAATACTAATAAATAGAGCCGTTCAATCTTTATGTTCATGTTCAATCACGGAGATTAGAGGTAGAATGCTGTGAAAAGATGAGAGTACTGATAATGTTTACAATTCTGACTACTCTAGATGATTATTTTTGGAAGAAAGTTCTTTCAAACATTAAGAATTGCTGTTTATAAAGCACAGAATTTGTGTATGAAGCTGATAAATGAAGAGAATTCTGTTGATACTTACAGCTGATTCTGATTTGACTGGCGTTTTCTGAATGACACAGTTTAAATCCAGAAGATTCATGTATATACTTCGAGGGAATCTGTCTACTATTGGTAAAACTCGTAAAATACACGGTGATAGTCCCGGGAAATGATTAGAAACATGTAAGAAACACTTGAAATACTAGTGAATAGAGCCGTTCTATCTTTATGTTCAAGTTCAATCAAGGAGATAGGAGGTAGAATGCTGTGAAAAGATGAGAGTACTTATAATGTTTACAATTCTGACTAGTCTAGAAGATGTTCCCAAAGAAAATTCTTTCAAACTTTAAGAACTGCTGTTTATAAAGCTCAGAATTTGTGTATGAAGCTGATAAATGAAGAGAATTCTGTTGATACTTACAGCTGATTCTTATTGGACTGGCGTTTTCTGAATGACACAGTTTAAATCCTGAAGATTCATGTATATACTTCGAGGGAATCTGTCTAATTTTGGTAAAACTCTTAAAATTCATGGTGATAGTCCCGGGAAATGATTAGAAACATGTACGAAACACTTTAAATACTAATAAATAGAGCCGTTCAATCTTTATGTTCATGTTCAATCAAGGAGATTAGAGGTAGAATGCTGTGAAAAGACGAGAGTACTGATAAAGTTTACAATTCTGACTAGTCTAGAAGAAGTTCCCAAAGAAAATTCTTTCAAACATTAAGAACTGCTGTTATAAAGATCAGAATTTGTGTATGAAGCTGATAAATGAAGAGCCTACTGTTGATACTTACCGGTGATTCTTATTTGACTGGCGTTTTCTGAATAACACAGTTTAAATCCTGAAGATTCATCTATATACTTCTGGAAAAAGTGTCTAATTTTGGTAAAACTCTTAAAATTCACCATGATAGTCCCGGGAATAATTAAAAACATGTAGGAAACACTTTAATTACTAATAAATAGAGCCGTTCAATCTTTATGTTCATGTTCAATTACGGAGATTAGAGGTAGAATACTGTGAAAATGTGAAAGTACTGATAATGTTTACAATTCTGACTACTCTAGATGATGATTTTCTGAAGAAATTTCTTTCAAACATTAAGACTTGCTGTTTATAAAGCTCAGAATTTGTGTATGAAGCTGATAAATTATGAGAATACTGTTTATATTTACAGGTGATTCTTATTTGACTGGCGGTTTCTGAATGACACAGTTTAAATCTGTAAGATTCATGTATATACTTCTAGGAAATCTGTCTACTTTTGGTAAAATTCTAAAACTACAAAATGATAGTCCCGGGAAATGATTAGAAACATGTAGGTAACACTTTAAATACTAATAAATAGAGCCGTTCAATCTTTATGTTCTTGTTCAATCACGGAGATTAGAGGTAGAATGCTGTGAAATGACGAGAATACTGATAATCTTTACAATTCTGACTACTCTACATGATGTGTTTCCGAAGAAAATTCTTTCCAAAATTAACAACTCCCATTTATAAAGCTCAGCATTTGCGTATGAAGCTGATAAATGAAGAGCCTACTGTTGATACTTACAGGTGATTCTTATTTGACTGGCGTCATTGAAAGACACAGTTTAAATCCTGAAGATTCATATATATACTTCCGGGAAAACTGTCTAATTTTGGTAAAACTCTTAAAATTCATGGTGATAGTCCCGGGAAATGATTAGAAACATGTTGGAAACACTTTAAATACTAATCAATAGAGCCGTTCAATCTTTATGTTCATGTTCAATCAAGGAGATTAGAGGTAGAATGCTGTGAAAAGACGAGAGTACTGATAATGTTTACAATTATGACTAGTCTAGAAGATGTTCCCAAAAAAAATTCTTTCAAACATTAAGAACTGCTGTTATAAAGCTCAGAATTTGTGTATGAAGCTGATAAATGAAGAGAATACTGCTTATATTTACAGGTGATTCTTATTGGACTGGCGTTTTCTGTATGACACAGTTTAAATCCTGAAGATTCATCTATATACTTCTGAAAAAACTGTCTAATTTTGGTAAAACTCTTAAAATTCACGGTGATAATCCCGGGAAATGATTAGAAACATGTAGGAAACCCTTTAAATACTAATAAATAGAGCCGTTCAATCTTTATGTTCTTTTTCAATCACGGAGACTAGAGGTAGAATGCTGTGAAAAGACGAGAGTACTGATAATGTTTACAATTCTAACTACTCTAGAAGATGTTCCCAATGAAAATTCTTTCTAACATTAAGAACTGCTGTTTATAAAGCTCAGAATTTGTGTATGTAGCTGATAAATGAAGAGAATATTGTTTATATTTACAGGTGATTCTATTGGACTGGCGTTTTCTGAATGACACAGTTTAAATCCTGAAGATGCACCTATATACTTCTGGAAAAACTGTCTAATTTTGGTAAAACTATAAAAATTCACGGTGATAGGCCCGGGACATGATTAGAAACATGTAGGAAACACTTTAACACTAATAAATAGAGCCGTTCAATCTTTATGTTCTTGTTCAATCACGGAGATTAGAGGTAGAATGCTGTGAAATGACGAGAATACTGATAATGTTTACAATTCTGACTACTCTACATGATGTGTTTCTGAAGAAAATTCTTTCCAAAATTAAGAATTCCCGTTTATAAAGCTCAGAATTTGTGTATGAAGCTGATAAATGAAGGGAATACTGCTTATATTTACAGGTGATTCTTATTGGACTGGCGTTTTCTGAATGACACAGTTTAAATCCTGAAGATTCATGTATATACTTCTGGGAAAACTGTCTAATATTGGTAAAACTCTTAAAATTCATTGTGATAGTCCCGGGAAATGATTAGAAACATGTACGAAACACTTTAAATACTAATAAATAGAGCCGTTCAATCTTTATGTTCATGTTCAATCACGGAGATTAGAGGTAGAATGCTGTGAAAAGATGAGAGTACTGATAATGTTTACAATTCTGACTACTCTAGATGATTATTTTTGGAAGAAAGTTCTTTCAAACATTAAGAATTGCTGTTTATAAAGCACAGAATTTGTGTATGAAGCTGATAAATGAAGAGAATTCTGTTGATACTTACAGCTGATTCTGATTTGACTGGCGTTTTCTGAATGACACAGTTTAAATCCTGAAGATTCATGTATATACTTCGAGGGAATCTGTCTACTTTTGGTAAAACTCGTAAAATACACGGTGATAGTCCCGGGAAATATTAGAAACATGTAAGAAACACTTGAAATACTAGTGAATAGAGCCGTTCTATCTTTATGTTCAAGTTCAATCAAGGAGATAGGAGGTAGAATGCTGTGAAAAGATGAGAGTACTTATAATGTTTACAATTCTGACTAGTCTAGAAGATGTTCCCAAAGAAAATTCTTTCAAACTTTAAGAACTGCTGTTTATAAAGCTCAGAATTTGTGTATGAAGCTGATAAATGAAGAGAATTCTGTTGATACTTACAGCTGATTCTTATTGGACTGGCGTTTTCTGAATGACACAGTTTAAATCCTGAAGATTCATGTATATACTTCGAGGGAATCTGTCTAATTTTGGTAAAACTCTTAAAATTCATGGTGATAGTCCCGGGAAATAATTAGAAACATGTACGAAACACTTTAAATACTAATAAATAGAGCCGTTCAATCTTTATGTTCATGTTCAATCAAGGAGATTAGAGGTAGAATGCTGTGAAAAGACGAGAGTACTGATAAAGTTTACAATTCTGACTAGTCTAGAAGAAGTTCCCAAAGAAAATTCTTTCAAACATTAAGAACTGCTGTTATAAAGACCAGAATTTGTGTATGAAGCTGATAAATGAAGAGCCTACTGTTGATACTTACCGGTGATTCTTATTTGACTGGCGTTTTCTGAATAACACAGTTTAAATCCTGAAGATTCATCTATATACTTCTGGAAAAAGTGTCTAATTTTGGTAAAACTCTTAAAATTCACCATGATAGTCCCGGGAATAATTAAAAACATGTAGGAAACACTTTAATTACTAATAAATAGAGCCGTTCAATCTTTATGTTCATGTTCAATTACGGAGATTAGAGGTAGAATACTGCGAAAATGTGAAAGTACTGATAATGTTTACAATTCTGACTACTCTAGATGATGATTTTCTGAAGAAATTTCTTTCAAACATTAAGACTTGCTTTTTATAAAGCTCAGAATTTGTGTATGAAGCTGATAAATTATGAGAATACTGTTTATATTTACAGGTGATTCTTATTTGACTGGCGGTTTCTGAATGACACAGTTTAAATCTGTAAGATTCATGTATATACTTCTAGGAAATCTGTCTACTTTTGGTAAAATTCTAAAAATACAAAATGATAGTCCCGGGAAATGATCAGAAACATGTAGGTAACACTTTAAATTCTAATAAATAGAGCCGTTCAATCTTTATGTTCATGTTCAATCAAGGAGAATAGAGGTAGAATGCTGTGAAAAGACGAGAGTACTGATAATGTTGTAATTCTGACTACTCTAGAAGATGTTCCCAAAGAAAATTCTTTCAAACATTAAGAACTGCTGTTTATAAAGCTCAGAATTTGTGTATGAAGCTGATAAATGAAGAGAATACTGTTTATATTTACAGGTGATTCTTATTGGACTGGCGTTATCTGAATGACACAGTTTAAATCCTGAAGATTCATCTATATACTTCTTAAAAAAACTGTCTAAATTTGGTAAAACTCTTAAAATTCACGGTGATAGTCCCGGGACATGATTAGAAACATGTAGGAAACACTTTAACACTAATAAATAGAGCCGTTCAATCTTTATGTTCTTGTTCAATCACGGAGATTAGAGGTAGAATGCTGTGAAATGACGAGAATACTGATAATGTTTACAATTCTGACTACTCTACATGATGTGTTTCCGAAGAAAATTCTTTCCAAAATTAAGAATTCCCGTTTATAAAGCTCAGAATTTGTGTATGAAGCTGATAAATGAAGAGCCTACTGTTGATACTTACAGGTGATTCTTATTTGACTGGCGTCATTGAAAGACACAGTTTAAATCCTGAAGATTCATGTATATACTTCTGGGAAAACTGTCTAATTTTGGTAAAACTCTTAAAATTCATGGTGATAGTCCCGGGAAATGATTAGAAACATGTTGGAAACACTTTAAATACTAATCAATAGAGCCGTTCAATCTTTATGTTCATGTTCAATCAAGGAGATTAGAGGTAGAATGCTGTGAAAAGACGAGAGTACTGATAATGTTTACAATTATGACTAGTCTAGAAGATGTTCCCAAAAAAAATTCTTTCAAACATTAAGAACTGCTGTTATAAAGCTCAGAATTTGTGTATGAAGCTGATAAATGAAGAGAATACTGCTTATATTTACAGGTGATTCTTATTGGACTGGCGTTTTCTGTATGACACAGTTTAAATCCTGAAGATTCATCTATATACTTCTGAAAAAACTGTCTAATTTTGGTAAAACTCTTAAAATTCACGGTGATAATCCCGGGAAATGATTAGAAACATGTAGGAAACCCTTTAAATACTAATAAATAGAGCCGTTCAATCTTTATGTTCTTTTTCAATCACGGAGACTAGAGGTAGAATGCTGTGAAAAGATGAGAGTACTGATAATGTTTACAATTCTGACTACTCTAGAAGATGTTCCCAATGAAAATTCTTTCTAACATTAAGAACTGCTGTTTATAAAGCTCAGAATTTGTGTATGTAGCTGATAAATGAAGAGAATATTGTTTATATTTACAGGTGATTCTATTGGACTGGCGTTTTCTGAATGACACAGTTTAAATCCTGAAGATGCACCTATATACTTCTGGAAAAACTGTCTAATTTTGGTAAAACTATAAAAATTCACGGTGATAGGCCCGGGACATGATTAGAAACATGTAGGAAACACTTTAACACTAATAAATAGAGCCGTTCAATCTTTATGTTCTTGTTCAATCACGGAGATTAGAGGTAGAATGCTGTGAAATGACGAGAATACTGATAATGTTTACAATTCTGACTACTCTAGATGATTATTTTTGGAAGAAAGTTCTTTCAAACATTAAGAATTGCTGTTTATAAAGCACAGAATTTGTGTATGAAGCTGATAAATGAAGAGAATTCTGTTGATACTTACAGCTGATTCTGATTTGACTGGCGTTTTCTGAATGACACAGTTTAAATCCTGAAGATTCATGTATATACTTCGAGGGAATCTGTCTACTTTTGGTAAAACTCGTAAAATACACGGTGATAGTCCCGGGAAATGATTAGAAACATGTAAGAAACACTTGAAATACTAGTGAATAGAGCCGTTCTATCTTTATGTTCAAGTTCAATCAAGGAGATAGGAGGTAGAATGCTGTGAAAAGATGAGAGTACTTATAATGTTTACAATTCTGACTAGTCTAGAAGATGTTCCCAAAGAAAATTCTTTCAAACTTTAAGAACTGCTGTTTATAAAGCTCAGAATTTGTGTATGAAGCTGATAAATGAAGAGAATTCTGTTGATACTTACAGCTGATTCTTATTGGACTGGCGTTTTCTGAATGACACAGTTTAAATCCTGAAGATTCATGTATATACTTCGAGGGAATCTGTCTAATTTTGGTAAAACTCTTAAAATTCATGGTGATAGTCCCGGGATATAATTAGAAACATGTACGAAACACTTTAAATACTAATAAATAGAGCCGTTCAATCTTTATGTTCATGTTCAATCAAGGAGAATAGAGGTAGAATGCTGTGAAAAGACGAGAGTACTGATAATGTTGTAATTCTGACTACTCTAGAAGATGTTCCCAAAGAAAATTCTTTCAAACATTAAGAACTGCTGTTTATAAAGCTCAGAATTTGTGTATGAAGCTGATAAATGAAGAGAATACTGTTTATATTTACAGGTGATTCTTATTGGACTGGCGTTTTCTGAATGACACAGTTTAAATCCTGAAGATTCATCTATATACTTCTTAAAAAAACTGTCTAAATTTGGTAAAACTCTTAAAATTCACGGTGATAGTCCCGGGACATGATTAGAAACATGTAGGAAACACTTTAACACTAATAAATAGAGCCGTTCAATCTTTATGTTCATGTTCAATTACGGAGATTAGAGGTAGAATACTGTGAAAATGTGAAAGTACTGATAATGTTTACAATTCTGACTACTCTAGATGATGATTTTCTGAAGAAATTTCTTTCAAACATTAAGAATTGCTGTTTATAAAGCTCAGAATTTGTGTATGAAGCTGATAAATTATGAGAATACTGTTTATATTTACAGGTGATTCTTATTTGACTGGCGGTTTCTGAATGACACAGTTTAAATCTGTAAGATTCATGTATATACTTCTAGGAAATCTGTCTACTTTTGGTAAAATTCTAAAACTACAAAATGATAGTCCCGGGAAATGATTAGAAACATGTAGGTAACACTTTAAATACTAATAAATAGAGCCGTTCAATCTTTATGTTCTTGTTCAATCACGGAGATTAGAGGTAGAATGCTGTGAAATGACGAGAATACTGATAATCTTTACAATTCTGACTACTCTACATGATGTGTTTCCGAAGAAAATTCTTTCCAAAATTAACAACTCCCATTTATAAAGCTCAGCATTTGCGTATGAAGCTGATAAATGAAGAGCCTACTGTTGATACTTACAGGTGATTCTTATTTGACTGGCGTCATTGAAAGACACAGTTTAAATCCTGAAGATTCATGTATATACTTCTGGGAAAACTGTCTAATTTTGGTAAAACTCTTAAAATTCATGGTGATAGTCCCGGGAAATGATTAGAAACATGTTGGAAACACTTTAAATACTAATCAATAGAGCCGTTCAATCTTTATGTTCATGTTCAATCAAGGAGATTAGAGGTAGAATGCTGTGAAAAGACGAGAGTACTGATAATGTTTACAATTATGACTAGTCTAGAAGATGTTCCCAAAAAAAATTCTTTCAAACATTAAGAACTGCTGTTATAAAGCTCAGAATTTGTGTATGAAGCTGATAAATGAAGAGAATACTGCTTATATTTACAGGTGATTCTTATTGGACTGGCGTTTTCTGAATGACACAGTTTAAATCCTGAAGATGCACCTATATACTTCTGGAAAAACTGTCTAATTTTGGTAAAACTATAAAAATTCACGGTGATAGGCCCGGGACATGATTAGAAACATGTAGGAAACACTTTAACACTAATAAATAGAGCCGTTCAATCTTTATGTTCTTGTTCAATCACGGAGATTAGAGGTAGAATGCTGTGAAATGACGAGAATACTGATAATGTTTACAATTCTGACTACTCTACATGATGTGTTTCTGAAGAAAATTCTTTCCAAAATTAAGAATTCCCGTTTATAAAGCTCAGAATTTGTGTATGAAGCTGATAAATGAAGGGAATACTGCTTATATTTACAGGTGATTCTTATTGGACTGGCGTTTTCTGAATGACACAGTTTAAATCCTGAAGATTCATGTATATACTTCTGGGAAAACTGTCTAATATTGGTAAAACTCTTAAAATTCATTGTGATAGTCCCGGGAAATGATTAGAAACATGTACGAAACACTTTAAATACTAATAAATAGAGCCGTTCAATCTTTATGTTCATGTTCAATCACGGAGATTAGAGGTAGAATGCTGTGAAAAGATGAGAGTACTGATAATGTTTACAATTCTGACTACTCTAGATGATTATTTTTGGAAGAAAGTTCTTTCAAACATTAAGAATTGCTGTTTATAAAGCACAGAATTTGTGTATGAAGCTGATAAATGAAGAGAATTCTGTTGATACTTACAGCTGATTCTGATTTGACTGGCGTTTTCTGAATGACACAGTTTAAATCCTGAAGATTCATGTATATACTTCGAGGGAATCTGTCTACTTTTGGTAAAACTCGTAAAATACACGGTGATAGTCCCGGGAAATGATTAGAAACATGTAAGAAACACTTGAAATACTAGTGAATAGAGCCGTTCTATCTTTATGTTCAAGTTCAATCAAGGAGATAGGAGGTAGAATGCTGTGAAAAGATGAGAGTACTTATAATGTTTACAATTCTGACTAGTCTAGAAGATGTTCCCAAAGAAAATTCTTTCAAACATTAAGAACTGCTGTTATAAAGACCAGAATTTGTGTATGAAGCTGATAAATGAAGAGCCTACTGTTGATACTTACCGGTGATTCTTATTTGACTGGCGTTTTCTGAATAACACAGTTTAAATCCTGAAGATTCATCTATATACTTCTGGAAAAAGTGTCTAATTTTGGTAAAACTCTTAAAATTCACCATGATAGTCCCGGGAATAATTAAAAACATGTAGGAAACACTTTAATTACTAATAAATAGAGCCGTTCAATCTTTATGTTCATGTTCAATTACGGAGATTAGAGGTAGAATACTGTGAAAATGTGAAAGTACTGATAATGTTTACAATTCTGACTACTCTAGATGATGATTTTCTGAAGAAATTTCTTTCAAACATTAAGACTTGCTTTTTATAAAGCTCAGAATTTGTGTATGAAGCTGATAAATTATGAGAATACTGTTTATATTTACAGGTGATTCTTATTTGACTGGCGGTTTCTGAATGACACAGTTTAAATCTGTAAGATTCATGTATATACTTCTAGGAAATCTGTCTACTTTTGGTAAAATTCTAAAACTACAAAATGATAGTCCCGGGAAATGATTAGAAACATGTAGGTAACACTTTAAATACTAATAAATAGAGCCGTTCAATCTTTATGTTCTTGTTCAATCACGAAGATTAGAGGTAGAATGCTGTGAAATGACGAGAATACTGATAATGTTTACAATTCTGACTACTCTACATGATGTGTTTCCGAAGAAAATTCTTTCCAAAATTAACAACTCCCATTTATACAGCTCAGAATTTGTGTATGAAGCTGATAAATGAAGAGCCTACTGTTGGTACTTACAGGGGATTCTTATTTGACTGGCGTCATCTGAATGACACAGTTTAAATCCTGAAGATTCATGTATATACTTCTGGAAAAACTGTCTAATTTTGGTAAAACTCTTAAAATTCATGGTGATAGTCCCGGGACATGATTAGAAACATGTAGCAAACACTTTAATTACTAATAAATAGAGCCGTTCAATCTTTATGTTCATGTTCAATCACGGAGATTAGAGGTAGAATGCTGTGAAATGACGAGAATACTGATAATGTTTACAATTCTGACTACTCTACATGATGTGTTTCCGAAGAAAATTCTTTCCAAAATTAACAACTCCCATTTATAAAGCTCAGAATTTGTGTATCAAGGTGATAAATGAAGAGCCTACTGTTGATACTTACAGGTGATTCATATTTGACTGGCGTTTTCTGAATAACACAGTTTAAATCCTGAAGATTCATCTATATACTTCCGGAAAAACTGTCTAATTTTGGTAAACCTCTTAAAATTCACCATGATAGTCCCGGGAAAAATTAGAAACATGTAGGAAACACTTTAATTACTAATAAATAGAGCCGTTGAATCTTTATGTTCATGTTCAATCACGGAGATTAGAGGTAGAATACTGTGAAAATGTGAAAGTACTGATAATGTTTACAATTCTGACTACTCTAGATGATGATTTTCTGAAGAAATTTCTTTCAAACATTAAGAATTGCTATTTATAAAGCTCAGAATTTGTGTATGAAGCTGATAAATTATGAGAATACTGTTTATATTTACAGGTGATTCTTATTTGACTGGCGGTTTCTGAATGACACAGTTTAAATCTGTAAGATTCATGTATATACTTCTAGGAAATCTGTCTACTTTTGGTAAAATTCTAAAACTACAAAATGATAGTCCCGGGAAATGATTAGAAACATGTAGGTAACACTTTAAATACTAATAAATAGAGCCATTCAATCTTTATGTTCTTGTTCAATCACGGAGATCAGAGGTAGAATGCTGTGAAATGACGAGAATACTGATAATCTTTACAATTCTGACTAGTCTAGAAGAAGTTCCCAAAGAAAATTCTTTCAAACATTAAGAACTGCTGTTATAAAGATCAGAATTTGTGTATGAAGCTGATAAATGAAGGGAATACTGCTGATATTTACAGGTGATTCTTATTGGACTGGCTTTTTCTGAATGACACAGTTTAAATCCTGAAGATTCAACTATATACTTCTGGAAAAACTGTCTAATTTTGGTAAAACTCTTAAAATTCACGGTGATAGTCCCGGGAAATGATTAGAAACATGTAGGAAACACTTTAACACTAATAAATAGAGCCGTTCAATCTTTATGTTCATGTTCAATCACGGAGATTAGAGGTAGAATGCTGTGAAAGGACGAGAATACTGATAATGTTTACAATTCTGACTACTCTACATGATGTGTTTCCGAAGAAAATTCTTTCCAACATTAAGAACTCCCGTTTATAAAGCTCAGAATTTGTGTACGAAGCTGATAAATGAAGAGCCTACTTTGATACTTACAGGTGATTCTTATTTGACTGGCGTTTTCTGAATAACACAGTTTAAATCCTGAAGATTCATCTATATACTTCTGGAAAAACTGTCTAATTTTGGTAAAACTCTTAAAATTCACCATGATAGTCCCGGGAATAATTTGAAACATGTAGGAAACACTTTAATTACTAATAAATAGAGCCATTCAATCTTTATGTTCATGTTCAATTACGGAGATTAGAGGTAGAATACTGTGAAAATGTGAAAGTACTGATAATGTTTACAATTCTGACTACTCTAGATGATGATTTTCTGAAGAAATTTCTTTCAAACATTAAGAATTGCTGTTTATAAAGCTCAGAATTTGTGTATGAAGCTGATAAATTATGAGAATACTGTTTATATTTACAGGTGATTCTTATTTGACTGGCGGTTTCTGAATGACACAGTTTAAATCTGTAAGATTCATGTATATACGTCTAGGAAATCTGTCTACTTTTGTTAAAATTCTAAAACTACAAAATGATAGTCCCGGGAAATGATTAGAAACATGTAGGTAACACTTTAAATACTAATAAATAGAGCCGTTCAATCTTTATGTTCTTGTTCAATCACGGAGATTAGAGGTAGAATGCTGTGAAATGACGAGAATACTGATAATCTTTACAATTCTGACTACTCTACATGATGTGTTTCCGAAGAAAATTCTTTCCAAAATTAACAACTCCCATTTATAAAGCTCAGAATTTGTGTATGAAGCTGATAAATGAAGAGCCTACTGTTGATACTTACAGGTGATTCTTATTTGACTGGCGTCATCTGAATGACACAGTTTAAATCCTGAAGATTCATGTATATACTTCTGGGAAAACTGTCTAACTTTGGTAAAACTCTTAAAATTCATGGTGATAGTCCCGGGAAATGATTAGAAACATGTACGAAATACTTTAAATACTAATAAATAGAGCCGTTCAATCTTTATGTTCATGTTCAATCAAGGAGATTAGAGGTAGAATGCTGTGAAAAGATGAGAGTACTGATAATGTTTACAATTCTGACTAGTCTAGAAGAAGTTCCCAAAGAAAATTCTTTCAAACATTAAGAACTGCTGTTATAAAGCTCAGAATTTGTGTATGAAGCTGATAAATGAAGAGCCTACTGTTGATACTTACAGGTGATTCTTATTTGACTGGCGTTTTCTGAATAACACAGTTTAAATCCTGAAGATTCATCTATATACTTCCGGAAAACTGTCTAATTTTGGTAAAACTCTTAAAATTCATGGTGATAGTCCCGGGACATGATTAGAAACATGTAGGAAACACTTTAAATACTAATAAATAGAGCCGTTCAATCTTTATGTTCATGTTCAATCACGGAGATTAGAGGTAGAATACTGTGAAAATGTGAAAGTACTGATAATGTTTACAATTCTGACTACTCTAGATGATGATTTTCTGAAGAAATTTCTTTCAAACATTAAGAATTGCTATTTATAAAGCTCAGAATTTGTGTATGAAGCTGATAAATTATGAGAATACTGTTTATATTTACAGGTGATTCTTATTTGACTGGCGGTTTCTGAATGACACAGTTTAAATCTGTAAGATTCATGTATATACTTCTAGGAAATCTGTCTACTTTTGGTAAAATTCTAAAACTACAAAATGATAGTCCCGGGAAATGATTAGAAACATGTAGGTAACACTTTAAATACTAATAAATAGAGCCATTCAATCTTTATGTTCTTGTTCAATCACGGAGATCAGAGGTAGAATGCTGTGAAATGACGAGAATACTGATAATCTTTACAATTCTGACTAGTCTAGAAGAAGTTCCCAAAGAAAATTCTTTCAAACATTAAGAACTGCTGTTATAAAGATCAGAATTTGTGTATGAAGCTGATAAATGAAGGGAATACTGCTGATATTTACAGGTGATTCTTATTGGACTGGCTTTTTCTGAATGACACAGTTTAAATCCTGAAGATTCATCTATATACTTCTTAAAAAAACTGTCTAAATTTGGTAAAACTCTTAAAATTCATGGTGATAGTCCCGGGAAATGATTAGAAACATGTACGAAACACTTTAAATACTAATAAATAGAGCCGTTCAATCTTTATGTTCTTGTTCAATCAAGGAGATTAGAGGTAGAATGCTGTGAAAAGATGAGAGTACTGATAATGTTTACAATTCTGACTACTCTAGAAGATGTTCCCAAAGAAAATTCTTTCAAACATAAGAACTGCTGTTTATAAAGCTCAGAATTTGTGTATGAAGCTGATAAATGAAAACTGTTTATATTTACAGGTGATTCTTATTGGACTGGCGTTTTCTGAATGACACAGTTTAAAACGTGAAGATTCACCTATATACTTCGGGAAAAACTGTCTAATTTTGGTAAAACTCTTAAAATTCACGGTGATAGTCCCGGGAAATGATTAGAAACATGTAGGAAACACTTTAACACTAATAAATAGAGCCGTTCAATCTTTATGTTCTTGTTCAATCAAGGAGATTAGAGGTAGAATGCTGTGAAAAGATGAGAGTACTGATAATGTTTACAATTCTGACTACTCTAGAAGATGTTCCCAAAGAAAATTCTTTCAAACATATGAACTGCTGTTTATAAAGCTCAGAATTTGTGTATGAAGCTCATAAATGAAGAGAAAACTGTTTATATTTACAGGTGATTCATATTGGACTGGCGTTTTCTGAATGACACAGTTTAAATCCTGAAGATTCACCTATATACTTCTGGAAAAACTGTCTAATTTTGGTAAAACTCTTAAAATTCACGGTGATAGTCCCGGGAAATGATTAGAAACATGTAGGAAACACTTTAACACTAATAAATAGAGCCGTTCAATCTTTATGTTCATGTTCAATCACGGAGATTAGAGGTAGAATGCTGTGAAATGACGAGAATACTGATAATGTTTACAATTCTGACTACTCTACATGATGTGTTTCCGAAGAAAATTCTTTCCAACATTAAGAACTCCCGTTTATAAAGCTCAGAATTTGTGTATGAAGCTGATAAATGAAGAGCCTACTGTTGATACTTACAGGTGATTCTTATTTGACTGGCGTCATCTGAATGACACAGTTTAAATCCTGAAGATTCATGTATATACTTCTGGAAAAACTGTCTAATTTTGGTAAAACTCTTAAAATTCATGGTGATAGTCCCGGGAAATGATTAGAAACATGTAGGAAACACTTTAAATACTAATAAATAGAGCCGTTCAATCTTTATGTTCATGTTCAATCAAGGAGATTAGAGGTAGAATGCTGTGAAAAGACGAGAGTACTGATAATGTTTACAATTCTGACTAGTCTAGAAGAAGTTCCCAAAGAAAATTCTTTCAAACATTAAGAACTGCTGTTATAAAGATCAGAATTTGTGTATGAAGCTGATAAATGAAGAGCCTACTGTTGATACTTACAGGTGATTCTTATTTGACTGGCGTTTTCTGAATAACACAGTTTAAATCCTGAAGATTCATCTATATACTTCCGGAAAAACTGTCTAATTTTGGTAAAACTCTTAAAATTCACCATGATAGTCCCGGGAAAAATTAGAAACATGTAGGAAACACTTTAATAACTAATAAATAGAGCCGTTCAATCTTTATGTTCATGTTCAATCACGGAGATTAGAGGTAGAAAACTGTGAAAATGTGAAAGTACTGATAATGTTTACAATTCTGACTACTCTAGATGATGATTTTCTGAAGAAATTTCTTTCAAACATTAGGAATTGCTGTTTATAAAGCTCAGAATTTGTGTATGAAGCTGATAAATTATGAGAATACTGTTTATATTTACAGGTGATTCTTATTTGACTGGCGGTTTCTGAATGACACAGTTTAAATCTGTAAGATTCATGTATATACTTCTAGGAAATCTGTCAACTTTTGGTAAAATTCTAAAACTACAAAATGATAGTCCCGGGAAATGATTAGAAACATGTAGGTAACACTTTAAATACTAATAAATAGAGCCGTTCAATCTTTATGTTCTTGTTCAATCACGGAGATTAGAGGTAGAATGCTGTGAAATGACGAGAATACTGATAATCTTTACAATTCTAACTACTCTACATGATGTGTTTCCGAAGAAAATTCTTTCGAAAATTGACAACTCCCATTTATAAAGCTCAGAATTTGTGTATGAAGCTGATAAATGAACAGCCTACTGTTGATACTTACAGGTAATTCTTATTTGACTGGCGACATCTGAATGACACAGTTTAAATCCTGAAGATTCATGTATATACTTCTGGGAAAACTGTCTAATTTTGGTAAAACTCTTAAAATTCATGGTGATAGTCCCGGGAAATGATTAGAAACATGTACAAAATACTTTAAATACTAATAAATAGAGCCGTTCAATCTTTATGTTCATGTTCAATCAAGGAGATTAGAGGTAGAATGCTGTGAAAAGATGAGAGTACTGATAATGTTTACAATTCTGACTAGTCTAGAAGAAGTTCCCAAAGAAAATTCTTTCAAACATTAATAACTGCTGTTATAAAGCTCAGAATTTGTGTATGAAGCTGATAAATGAAGAGCCTACTGTTGATACTTACAGGTGATTCTTATTTGGCTGGCGTTTTCTGAATAACACAGTTTAAATCCTGAAGATTCATCTATATACTTCCGGAAAAACTGTCTAATTTTGGTAAAACTCTTAAAATTCATGGTGATAGTCCCGGGAAATGATTAGAAACATGTACGAAACACTTTAAATACTAATAAATAGAGCCGTTCATTCTTTATGTTCATGTTCAATCAAGGAGATTAGAGGTAGAATGCTGTGAAAAGACGAGAGTACTGTTAATGTTTAAAATTCTGACTAGTCTAGAAGAAGTTCCCAAAGAAAATTCTTTCAAACATTAAGAACTGCTGTTATAAAGATCAGAATTTGTGTATGAAGCTGATAAATGAAGAGCCTACTGTTGATACTTACAGGTGATTCTTATTTGACTGGCGTTTTCTGAATAACACAGTTTAAATCCTGAAGATTCATGTATATACTTCTGGAAAAACTGTCTAATTTTGGTAAAACTCTTAAAATTCACCATGATAGTCCCGGGAAAAATTAGAAACATGTAGGAAACACTTTAATTACTAATAAATAGAGCCGTTCAATCTTTATGTTCATGTTCAATCACGGAGATTAGAGGTAGAAAACTGTGAAAATGTGAAAGTACTGATAATGTTTACAATTCTGACTACTCTAGATGATGATTTTCTGAAGAAATTTCTTTCAAACATTAGGAATTGCTGTTTATAAAGCTCAGAATTTGTGTATGAAGCTGATAAATTATGAGAATACTGTTTATATTTACAGGTGATTCTTATTTGACTGGCGGTTTCTGAATGACACAGTTTAAATCTGTAAGATTCATGTATATACTTCTAGGAAATCTGTCTACTTTTGGTAAAATTCTAAAACTACAAAATGATAGTCCCGGGAAATGATTAGAAACATGTAGGTAACACTTTAAATACTAATAAATAGAGCCGTTCAATCTTTATGTTCTTGTTCAATCACGGAGATTAGAGGTAGAATGCTGTGAAATGACGAGAATACTGATAATCTTTACAATTCTGACTACTCTACATGATGTGTTTCCGAAGAAAATTCTTTCCAAAATTAACAACTCCCATTTATAAACCTCAGAATTTGTGTATGAAGCTGATAAATGAAGAGCCTACTGTTGATACTTACAGGTGATTTTTATTTGACTGGCGTCATCTGAATGACACAGTTTAAATCCTGAAGATTCATGTATATACTTCTGGGAAAACTGTCTAATTTTGGTAAAACTCTTAAAATTCATGGTGATAGTCCCGGGAAATGATTAGAAACATGTACGAAACACTTTAAATACTAATAAATAGAGCCGTTCAATCTTTATGTTCATGTTCAATCAAGGAGATTAGAGGTAGAATGCTGTGAAAAGACGAGAGTACTGATAATGTTTACAATTCTGACTAGTCTAGAAGAAGTTCCCAAAGAAAATTCTTTCAAACATTAAGAACTGCTGTTATAAAGCTCAGAATTTGTGTATGAAGCTGATAAATGAAGAGCCTACTGTTGATACTTACAGGTGATTCTTATTTGACTGGCGTTTTCTGAATAACACAGTTTAAATCCTGAAGATTCATCTATATACTTCCGGAAAAACTGTCTAATTTTGGTAAAACTCTTAAAATTCATGATGATAGTCCCGGGAAAAATTAGAAACATGTAGGAAACACTTTAATTACTAATAAATAGAGCCGTTCAATCTTTATGTTCATGTTCAATCACGGAGATTAGAGGTAGAATACTGTGAAAATGTGAAAGTACTGATAATGTTTACAATTCTGACTACTCTAGATGATGATTTTCTGAAGAAATTTCTTTCAAACATTAAGAATTGCTGTTTATAAAGCTCAGAATTTGTGTATGAAGCTGATAAATGAAGAGCCTACTGTTGATACTTACAGGTGATTTTTATTTGGCTGGCGTCATCTGAATGACACAGTTTAAATCCTGAAGATTCATG
>NW_005872953.1:0-4010 GCF_000147115.1 Myotis lucifugus | reverse complement strand
AACTGTCTAATTTTGGTAAAACTCTTAAATATCCATGGTGATACTCCCCGGAAAATGATTAGACACCATGTACGAAACACTTTTAAATACTAATAAATAGAGCCGTTCATTCTTTTATGTTCATGTTCAATCAAGGAGATTAGAGGTAGAATGCTGTTTAAAAGACGAGAGTACTGTTAATGTTTAAAATTCTGACTAGTCTAGAAGAAGTTCCCAAAGAAAATTCTTTCAAACATTAAGAACTGCTGTTATAAAGATCAGAATTTGTGTATGAAGCTGATAAATGAAGAGCCTACTGTTGATACTTACAGGTGATTCTTATTTGACTGGCGTTTTCTGAATAACACAGTTTAAATCCTGAAGATTCATGTATATACTTCCGGAAAAACTGTCTAATTTTGGTAAAACTCTTAAAATTCACCATGATAGTCCCGGGAAAAATTAGAAACATGTAGGAAACACTTTAATAACTAATAAATAGAGCCGTTCAATCTTTATGTTCATGTTCAATCACGGAGATTAGAGGTAGAAAACTGTGAAAATGTGAAAGTACTGATAATGTTTACAATTCTGACTACTCTAGATGATGATTTTCTGAAGAAATTTCTTTCAAACATTAGGAATTGCTGTTTATAAAGCTCAGAATTTGTGTATGAAGCTGATAAATTATGAGAATACTGTTTATATTTACAGGTGATTCTTATTTGACTGGCGGTTTCTGAATGACACAGTTTAAATCTGTAAGATTCATGTATATACTTCTAGGAAATCTGTCTACTTTTGGTAAAATTCTAAAACTACAAAATGATAGTCCCGGGAAATGATTAGAAACATGTAGGTAACACTTTAAATACTAATAAATAGAGCCGTTCAATCTTTATGTTCTTGTTCAATCACGGAGATTAGAGGTAGAATGCTGTGAAATGAAGAGAATACTGATAATCTTTACAATTCTGACTACTCTACATGATGTGTTTCCGAAGAAAATTCTTTCCAAAATTAACAACTCCCATTTATAAAGCTCAGAATTTGTGTATGAAGCTGATAAATGAAGAGCCTACTGTTGATACTTACAGGTGATTCTTATTTGACTGGCGTCATCTGAATGACACAGTTTAAATCCTGAAGATTCATGTATATACTTCTGGGAAAACTGTCTAATTTTGGTAAAACTCTTAAAATTCATGGTGATAGTCCCGGGAAATGATTAGAAACATGTACGAAACACTTTAAATACTAATAAATAGAGCCGTTCAATCTTTATGTTCATGTTCAATCAAGGAGATTAGAGGTAGAATGCTGTGAAAAGATGAGAGTACTGATAATGTTTACAATTCTGACTAGTCTAGAAGAAGTTCCCAAAGAAAATTCTTTCAAACATTAAGAACTGCTGTTATAAAGCTCAGAATTTGTGTATGAAGCTGATAAATGAAGAGCCTACTGTTGATACTTACAGGTGATTCTTATTTGACTGGCGTTTTCTGAATAACACAGTTTAAATCCTGAAGATTCATGTATATACTTCCGGAAAAACTGTCTAATTTTGGTAAAACTCTTAAAATTCATGGTGATAGTCCCGGGAAATGATTAGAAACATGTACGAAACACTTTAAATACTAATAAATAGAGCCGTTCATTCTTTATGTTCATGTTCAATCAAGGAGATTAGAGGTAGAATGCTGTGAAAAGACGAGAGTACTGTTAATGTTTAAAATCCTGACTAGTCTAGAAGAAGTTCCCAAAGAAAATTCTTTTGAAACATTAAGAACTGCTGTTATAAAGATCAGAATTTGTGTAAAAAGCTGATAAATGAAGAGCCTACTGTTGATACTTACAGGTGATTCTTATTTGACTGGCGTTTTCTGAATAACACAGTTTAAATCCTGAAGATTCATCTATATACTTCCGGAAAAACTGTCTAATTTTGGTAAAACTCTTAAAATTCATGGTGATAGTCCCGGGAAAAATTAGAAACATGTAGGAAACACTTTAATTACTAATAAATAGAGCCGTTCAATCTTTATGTTCATGTTCAATCACGGAGATTAGAGGTAGAATGCTGTGAAATGACGAGAATACTGATAATGTTTACAATTCTGACTACTCTACATGATGTGTTTCCGAAGAAAATTCTTTCCAACATTAAGAACTCCCGTTTATAAAGCTCAGAATTTGTGTACGAAGCTGATAAATGGAGAGCCTACTGTTGATACTTACAGGTGATTCTTATTTGACTGGCGTTTTCTGTATAACACAGTTTAAATCCTGAAGATTCATCTATATACTTCTGGAAAAACTGTCTAATTTTGGTAAAACTCTTAAAATTCACCATGATAGTCCCGGGAAAAATTAGAAACATGTAGGAAACACTTTAATTACTAATAAATAGAGCCGTTCAATCTTTATGTTCATGTTCAATTACGGAGATTAGAGGTAGAATACTGTGAAAATGTGAAAGTACTGATAATGTTTACAATTCTGACTACTCTAGATGATGATTTTCTGAAGAAATTTCTTTCAAACATTAAGAATTGCTGTTTATAAAGCTCAGAATTTGTGTATGAAGCTGATAAATTATGAGAATACTGTTTATATTTACAGGTGATTCTTATTTGACTGGCGGTTTCTGAATGACACAGTTTAAATCTGTAAGATTCATGTATATACTTCTAGGAAATCTGTCTACTTTTGGTAAAATTCTAAAACTACAAAATGATAGTCCCGGGAAATGATTAGAAACATGTAGGTAACACTTTAAATACTAATAAATAGAGCCGTTCAATCTTTATGTTCTTGTTCAATCACGAAGATTAGAGGTAGAATGCTGTGAAATGACGAGAATACTGATAATCTTTACAATTCTGACTACTCTACATGATGTGTTTCCGAAGAAAATTCTTTCCAAAATTAACAACTCCCATTTATAAAGCTCAGAATTTGTGTATGAAGCTGATAAATGAAGAGCCTACTGTTGATACTTACAGGTGATTCTTATTTGACTGGCGTCATCTGAATGACACAGTTTAAATCCTGAAGATTCATGTATATACTTCTGGGAAAACTGTCTAATTTTGGTAAAACTCTTAAAATTCATGGTGATAGTCCCGGGAAATGATTAGAAACATGTACGAAACACTTTAAATACTAATAAATAGAGCCGTTCAATCTTTATGTTCATGTTCAATCAAGGAGATTAGAGGTAGAATGCTGTGAAAAGAGGAGAGTACTGATAATGTTTACAATTCTGACTAGTCTAGAAGAAGTTCCCAAAGAAAATTCTTTCAAACATTAAGAACTGCTGTTATAAAGCGCAGAAATTGTGTATGAAGCTGACAAATGAAGAGCCTACTGTTGATACTTACAGGTGATTCTTATTTGACTGGCGTTTTCTGAATAACACAGTTTAAATCCTGAAGATTCATCTATATACTTCCGGAAAAACTGTCTAATTTTGGTAAAACTCTTAAAATTCACCATGATAGTCACAGGAAAAATTAGAAACATGTAGGAAACACTTTAATTACTAATAAATAGAGCCGTTCAATCTTTATGTTCATGTTCAATCACGGAGATTAGAGGTAGAAAACTGTGAAAATGTGAAAGTACAGATAATGTTTACAATTCTGACTACTCTAGATGATGATTTTCTGAAGAAATTTCTTTCAAACATTAAGAATTGCTGTTTATAAAGCTCAGAATTTGTGTATGAAGCTGATAAATTATGAGAATACTGTTTATATTTACAGGTGATTCTTATTTGACTGGCGGTTTCTGAATGACACAGTTTAAATCTGTAAGATTCATGTATATACTTCTAGGAAATCTGTCTACTTTTGGAAAAATTCTAAAACTACAAAATGATAGTCCCGGGAAATGATTAGAAAACATGTAGGTAACACTTTTAAATACTAATAAATAGAGCCGTTCAATCTTTATGTTCTTGTTCAATCACGGAGATTAGAGGTAGAATGCTGTGAAATGACGAGAATACTGATAATCTTTACAATTCT
>NW_005872952.1:26605-36017 GCF_000147115.1 Myotis lucifugus | reverse complement strand
CGCCCGCTTGGGAGGCTGATGGCACGCCATTAGGAACACGCGGTGGCCCGCACAAGCACGCGTGCACACGCGCACGGAGAGGCTGATGGCACGCCATTAGGAACACGCGGTGGCCCGCACAAGCACGCGCGCCCGCGCACGGAGAGGCTGATGGCACGCCATTAGGAACACGCGGTGGCCCGCACAAGCACGCGCGCCCGCGCACGGAGAGGCTGGTAATGACACTGGGGTTTGGATGGATACAGTCACAGCCCAAGATCAATATGAGAATTCCTGAGTTACAAGAATGAAATATATTTTTCATTGATTTGTTGTTTTAAACCATTAAAAAGATGGGTAAGCGTGTTAGAGCGGGGTAAATACTCGGGGCACTGAAAAAACACCACCATTTCACACTGCGGTAGAAAATCAATCTCGCCGACGTACTTTCCAAGTGAGGCCGGAGAGCAGGCGCGCGGCTTTCAGGGGAACTTTCAGGGGAGGCTGGAAGGGAGGGCCCGCGGCCCCGGCACCGCCCGGCGTCGGACTCGGTGCAGACTCACTACCATGGTTGCTTTAGGAAGAATCATGGAAATGCCCAAATCTCCTTTTTCGTTTAAATTGATGAGTGGCACCATCCGCCCGGAGCATTAAGGCAGGCGGGGCGGACGGATCAATCCAGGAGAGGAGGCGAGGCGGCCCCGCAGCCAGCCTCCGCCTGACACTATTGATTTTGCCCAGTTCAGCTGGCCTTGTAATTAAAATGTAAATTTGAGAAAGAGATTGCGTCCTGACAGACGCAGGATTAAGGGGAAGATAAAAGCCCCTCCGCGAAAACTCCGAGGAAATGTGAGCTCCGTGTCCTGGGCTGGCTCCGGCGGACCAGGAACAGCCGCAGGCCCCGGGCTCACTGAGCAGTGCCGGGTGCAGACCACGGGGGGGCTGACTGCAGCGTGCCGAGGCCCCGCGCCGAGCGCCCCTCAGGACCGTGGCCCATCGGCGGGCCCAGATCCCACCCCGAGGCCCCATGCAACGCCCCTCCGCCACTCACCGTCCTCAGGCCACAGGTGCTCAGGGACACAGGCCTCGTACCCCTCCTTCTCCGGGACCTCCACAAAGTCGCCATCATCCTCGTCCTCGTCTCCCAGGGCCGCTGTCTGTGGGACACCCCAAGGCTGAGTGGGAGGAGCAGGCAGAGGTGGAGGTGCCGGGCCCCAGCTGGGGTCAGCGTTGTGGCTGTGCTCACTGACCTGTCTCCAAGCCCACCCCCTCGCTCCTAAAACCACCAGCTCGGTGCACCCCCCCCCCCCAGTGCCCAGTTCAAACCCCAACACGCACCTGCCGGCACCTCGGAGCCCCACAGAGCAGGTCTCACCCTCAAAGGCAAGGCCCAGGGCGGTGACAGCCCAGCTCGGCTCGGCTCGGCCACAGCGCCACGCCCTGTTCTGGGCCAGCTCCTCACTGGGGCCTCCGGTGCTGCTGTGACCACAGCACTTCTGGAACATTCCGTCCTTAACGATGCTAAAAGCCACCACAGGAAGTTTCCTTTGGACGCGAGGCCCCGCCCAGGTCAGTGTGATGGGTCCTCGCCCTCCGCGGCTCAGTGGGAACGACAGGCCCTGCGCACGAAGGGCGGGTCCTCCTAGAGGAGCTCCCACACGGGCGACCAGGGCCACGCACACGCCAATCAACGTGCAGGGCCACGCACACGCCAATCAACGTGCAGGGCCACGCACACGCCAATCAACGTGCAGGGCCACGCACTCTGGGGGCAGGCGTCCTGGCCAGAACCTTATGAAGCCCAGGACTGCTCAGCCCCCCATCCCAGGGGAGCCACGCCCCTCAGACGTCCTTCCTGAGAGGGAGAGGACCACAGCAAGAGGCACCCAGAAACCCCGCCCACGACCCCGCCCCCCCCTGCCTTCGGGCCAGGCCCCCTGAGGAAAGGCAGCAGGAAGGAGACAGACCCTGTCCCATGAGCACCAGCGACGGGCTGGTCAGGCTCAGGGGCAAACGCAGGTTCAGGACCATCGGACACAGGCCCCGACACAACACTGGCCACAGGGGGCGGCGCGTGGCCCCACGGCCAAGTCCGGGCCGAGGCACCCTGGGCTGCAGGCGGTACCTGGTTCCGCAGCCCAGAGGCATAATCAGATGCAAATGCACTTGGTTTGGGTTCCGGCAGCCCTGCCTGGAGTGCGGAGACATCCATCACTGGAAACGGCAATTTCTGTTATCAGCCTAACACTGATCAAAGGGAAGCCTGTCTCCGCCGCTGACCTGTGAAACGTCCCAATTATACTCTTTGGAAATGACAGGGGCACTTAACTCCCGAGCTGAGCAAATGACGACAATCAATCACGTTTGAATAACAATGAGCCGCGGACCTGAAAATTATTTTTGTATAGAATCTCCCCGGAATTTATGAAAGGGAAAGCAGCCCAAGGTTCGAGGGCATGACGGCTCCCAGCCTCATAGTGCGCACCCAACACTAAACAGAATTTATGTGTTTTAATTTCCTAAAAGGTAGATGTGGACCGACCGGGTGCTACAATGCAGAACGCAGATGCCACGTTTTAAATATGGGGGTCATTTTCATAAAAGATTGTGCTTATTGCTCCCACCCTCGAATTTCACCAGGGACTTGTGTTAAATTTTCACTTTCTAAAACATATCCAGCTGCTGAGCTAACGAGCAGGAACACACACCTTCACTCCACTCCTTAAACACGGAGCGTGGCCTCCGCTCCCGAGTCCGGGACAGGCTGGGGCGAGGGCCTGTGAGAACTGCCTCCGGAGGTGCCAGCAGGGCCACCCTCAGCGCTGGGTCACAGCTCACTGCAGCCGAGAGCAGCCTCCGGCCAACACCACCCTCAGCTCGACAGCTCCCACTGCCGTGTCAGGTCCCAGGGGAGCTCAACAGGCCCAGGGAGTCTGCACGGGGCTCCAGGCAACTGTGCGCCCAGGCAGGTGGGGAAGGCACTGCTGCCCCGCCCTCCGTGGCCTCCGCGTGCGTGGCCTGCCCGTGGGCCTCCCACCAAGCACCTGTTCCAAGAAGCACCGCCCCCCAGGCTGCCACTCCTCCCACAACCTTGGACCCAGCACAGCTGGCCACGGAGGCCTGCACCTGAGCTCCTGGGGCCAGCCCCGAGGTTCAAGGCAGCAGCAACAACCTCCCCACGTGGTCAAAGGTCATGGATGGGGTCAGAAGCCTGCACTGAGAGGCGGTGGGGGAGGCGCTGGGGGCAGAGCAGGGGCCAGGATGCCCGAGGACTCTGGGAGGAGGTCACGCCCTGAGGTGGCCTCAGCTGAAGGCAGGCCATTGGGCTTTTCTTGTCAGTGTCCCCGGAGCAGCTTCAGATCTCGACCTGACCTGGCTCCTCGTCTGGGACTCGTGAAGGTCACGCCGGCCACGTGCTCACCCCTAACAGGTGAGGGCCCTGCAGGTGGTCAGTCCTGCAGCCACCGGACTCCTCCTGGGCTTTTCTAAGCTTTCAGACGATCAGCCCGCCCGCAGCCAGGGAGGCCTGGAGGAGGCCATGGCCTCGCTGGTTCTATACGAACGGATTCTTCACCCACAGTTAAAAGGATCTAGAAAAATGAGCCTCCACAATCATAATTAAACAAGCAATAAAACGGCTAAAATATACAACGCAATCAGTTTGCAGAAGTGAGGTAGCGAGGTTACTAATTACCGGAGAGGGGATGGGATGCGCGCCTCGCGCCAGGGCAGCCCGCCCACCAGGCCCGCCCGAGATACAGCTGGGACCATTAAATAAATTCTGTGCGATCTAATTAACTCGGTGCGCAATCTCAATTACTTTTCACCCAAGAAATCACTTCTGTTCAGTTTATGTGTGTTTCCCTTTTAAAAAAAAAATGATGTAAGGCCTCGTCAGACAAGTGAGCTCCCACCTGCATTTGTCTCTCAGCCTTGATGGCTATGCATTTAAAACCCCATTCTATCTTATAAACTAAAAATTAAACGTGCTCAGCTGTGATGGCCGTCATCCGGCGGCTATTTATATGCTAATGCCCTCCCAGAAGGCCGTGCAAATTGCCCAGCCAGGCCGCTATCTCAGCAGCATCAGAGAGCAGAGGACACGGGCAGCGGGCTGGCCGTGTGAGCGCACGGACCCCACAGCCTGCGTGGCCCAGCCCTGAGCTGGGGACAGGAGCCGCCCGTCCTCGAAGGGCTGTCCCTTCCCTCTCTGGCCTGATGGCTCGCAGGAGTGAGCGGCATGCAGCCTGCGTGGGGCTGCTCCCGTGGCCCGGCCCGTTGCTGGGGTAGGAGGGTGCTGAGCCTGGAGGTCCATCTCGGGGGTGAGGCTGGGGTCCAGCTCTGCTGGGTCTGGGCAAATGGGCAGCGGGCAGGCAGGTAAGGGCGCATGCGTGAACCTCAGCAGAGGCAGCCAGGGGACAGGCCGGGCGCCCACGCCAGGCTTTGGTCCAATGGACAGCCCTCTCCTCCAGCGACCACAGGTGCGCCATGGAGGCCGCAGCCGTCAAGAGTGCGCAGGGCACAGAGCCTTCCCCCTGAGCTCCTGCACCTGACGAGACCTCGCTTCCTGGCTGGGGAGGTGCTTCCAGCATGGAGAGGAAGCTCGATGAGGAGTCCTGCTCTCTGGCTCGGCCTGGCCTCCCAGAGCTCGGGAGGCAGGACTCCCGCCCTGTGACACTGTGGGTGGCACCCTCCCTGGGTGGCTCAGCCTTGGGAGGAAGACAAGGCTCACACAACTGCCCGACTCAGTCTTCCCACCTGTAAAATGGGCGATAGCATAACCCCTGGGGGAGCTGCCTTTGGAGTTAGAGGAACAACATGTGAAGGTGGCTGGCGCACAGGGCTGGCAGGGCCGTTGGGAAGGCGAGCTGATGCAGGTGTTTGCAGGGGGGAGGTGGGGGGGAGGGGGCGCTGGGGCGGGAGAGGCCTGGCTGAGATGCTCCTCAGTCCTCAGGAGATCAGCATGCAGACCCTCCCTGCTCTCAGCCCCTCGAGGCAGCGGCTTGGCCTTCAGCGTGATGGAGGGGCCACGTCACAGGAAGGTTGTTTACTGGCCCTGCCGAGTACAAGGTCCCCACGTCACTGATTTAGTTCCTCTGCCTCTCTGGGAGCCTGACACGTCCAACATTTCATTCCCTGCGTCTCCTGCTCTGTCCTTTTCACCTACAGGAGGCCAGGCCCACAGGCCCACACAGAGCGGCCTGCCTCACTCCACAGTGGCCCAGACCCAGGAGCCCTCCCGTGGCTGAGCGGGGGACCGCCATTAGACCATGCAGCTGCCAGAGCCTGGCCACGGGGGGCAACAGGGCGTCCGTGTGGGCTTTAGCCAATGTCATTTTAAACCCCCACTGCGGGTAGTTTAAATAGACTGGCACTTAAAATTATTTTTTTCTGACTTATTGGTGAGGGGAAATTACTATTTTGTTAATTACACAACAGTAAGGAATTGGTGATCTTAGCTCCATAATTAAGTTTCCAGAGGATGTTTATCAGCGTAACGGATGCAGCCTGTGATCGTGCCGCTGCCGAGCTGCCGGCTGGAGACTAAATCTCCCAGGGCTGCTGCCTATCGATCGGGGCGAGATTTATCCCGGCCGTTCCCCAGCGTAGGCGGCGAGGCCTCTATAAAGCACAGTTAGACCCATTTAAACCGGCTTAAATATTTCCTAAAGACAGAACATCTACATCAAAAGGAAAACAATATGTAGGAACCAGTGGCTACGAGGACAGAAACAGGAAATCAAAAGAAAAAGGAGCCCCCCCCACCGCCCCCCAGTGCAGCTGCGGGAGGAGAGGCCCCGCGGCCGGACCTTGGAGAGCCAGGCTCCCCTCCCGTGTCTGGGACCGGGACCCTCTCACACACTGACCAGTTCTCAGATGTTAGGTCACTTACTGAACCAGCACCCCACTCAGCCAGGCCCGGGCTAAGTGGGGAGGCACCGAGGCCAGGGATTTAACCCCAGGCATCTTACAGGATAGCCAGCCAAGAACAACGCGATCCTAATTTCTAACCACCAGCCCGCAGGCGGCCGCCCTGCGCAGAACAGAACGGGAGCAGATGGACAGATACCGCGGCGTCTATTCTGGGAACGCGCTCACCTGAGCCGGGCGCTGCCACTCAGCCCGCGCCCAATCGCTCCATCTGCAGCCCCAGGAATGAGCTCTGTCTCCAAGGACTTGAGCGCCGGCCTCTACATCAGCTCCTGGAGCCGCCTCGTCTCCGCGCCACCCGCCCCACTCCTTCCGTGACAGGCAGAGGCGAGGCAGAGACGCGCCTCCCGCCTGCTCCCCGCACTCAATCAGACCCCTGCCCGCACCGCCCTGCGCAGCACGCACAGCGCCCGCCTCCGTTTACCCTGTTGTCCTGCGTCAGCGGACACACCCGGCCCCCGGTCAGCCCCCGCCAGGCCAGGCCCTCCAGCCTTCAGAATGGGCGGTGGCATCTCCTCAGCCAATGGCTTCCCACTCCCCGAGCCGCTCCTGCCACAAGCAGCCTGGAGCCGCCCCCCTGACGACCAGGGTGGACACTGACCCTCCACCCACACAGCATCCGCAGACGCCCGGGCAGCACGCAGGCCTCTGCAGTGAGAGGTGCGAGTCCCTGTGAGCTCGGAGGGTGGAGGTGCTGACAGGCCTCTGCAAGCAACTCATGGCTCACAGCCACACCAGCAGCCACAGGCTCACCGCAGCCCTGCAGCGTCCGCTGTGAGCTTCCCTGACAGACAAGATCGCCCTCTGCTGGTCCCAGGGGGCTGCACACTCCACAAAGTTGAGGCCCAGCTGCTCAGAAACTCACCTGGAAGTCACAGGCCCCCACTCCCTGTCCCAGCCCCTCTACCTCCTCATCCTCAACTCCAGGGCCTGGTGAGGAAGAAACCGAATGCACCAGAGCCCAGCCTCTCTGCTTAGAGGGCTGAGCGAGGGCCAGAGACTCTGCCGCCCCCCAGCCCTCACCCCACTCACCTCCCTCGTGCGAGGCCCCTCAGGCTCAATGTCCAGCTCCTGGGATCTCCGCAGGGCGGTTTCCAGCTCAGCCTTCAAGTCGATGGCGGCCTCCAAGTGCTGGCCACGGGTACCTGCGCGGGTGAACAGCTGCCGGCAAGGGGGCGCGTCACCCGGCAGGCTGGGCACCCTCCCCTGCACGCCCCGCAGGCACGACCAGGCGCGCAGCCTCACCTGGACCCAGGTGCGCACAGCCGGCAGGAACTTGTTCTGGATGAGCTTGAGCGCGTCCCGGGCCGACTGGATGACCGCGCAGTTGTCCTCGTCCTCCTGCACCCTGAGGCTGCCTGCAGGGGGAGCAGGGGTCACCAGGGGGACCAGGGCCCGGGCAGGTCACCGGCACCTCCGCCCATCCCACTTCCGTCACAGATCCCCTGGGACCCCAACCTGACGCCCAAATCTGCTGCTTCATGATTTTGGCAAAGACCAGGTCACCTGACCTGATGCTCCCTCCCCTGGACCCGAGACCTCTACGGCTTCCCACGGACAGACAGGCCGGCCGTCCACCGCCGCCCCCACTGCCTCAGGATGAAGGCCGGCTCCTCCCTGTGCCCAGCCCATCCAGCTGCCACTCCCAGCTCCCACCCGCTGCCAGCTCCCTGCCCCCGGGCACAGGTGGGCAGTTCCTTGGGGCTCGCCAGGCTCTGGGTGAGGGTGTGTGTGTGAGGACTTCCTGCGGCTCCAGCAGGGCTGCCTCCTCCCAAGAACACATCTGAAGGGCAACCCCACTCACACCCACAGGGACGGACGTCGGGGCCTATGAGGAAGCTCGGCGGGAGGGGGGGCGGGTATCTGGGGTGAAGCCGCGAGGCTGGGACACCAGGGCCCCGGGGGCTCCGAGAGGCACCACCTGTATCTTTGCAGACACAGTGAGAAGCCGCTTCTCCATCTCGTTTTTCTCCCAGGCCCGGGCGGCCACCCCGTGACCCCGATGGACTGGGCAGCAACCATGGCCACCACGAGGGCGCAGGGCAGGCCTTGGGACCCACAGCCTAACCCCACCCTGGGGGCCGTACCCTGCTCTCAGCCCCAACAAGTCTGGGCTGTCGGAAGTGGCTGAGGGCCCTGGCCAGAGGCCTGGTTCAGGCCGCCACCTGGGCTGCGGCCACGAGGGAGCCCCGAGCAGCGGCAGGAGCGGGTACCTGAGGAGAGCTCCACGTCCAGCGTGTACTTGTGGGAGCCCAGCCCATGGCTCCGCACAAAGTCCTCCTGGTCGCTGTCCTCGCCTTCCTCCTCGTCCTCCGAGGAGGCCCCCGTGGTGGCCACTGGGCGGCGCACACAGGCAGGCAGGCTCTTGCTGCAGCAGGGCTGCTCCTCGTCCCCGAGGTCCGGGGCACTGGCCAGGCGAGGGGGGCCCTCCTCGGGCGCCCCAGAGGCCACAGCAGGCGCGACGGCCCCCCGGTGCGGCCCCAAGTCGAAGGGCACCAGCAGCTGGAAGCAGCTGTCCACCTCCGTGAGGCAGTCCCGGATGTCCCCGGACATTTCTGCGAAGGTCAAGACGCTGCTCGTCGGTCACGTCCCAGGACAGCACCGCCCCCAAGGGCAGGGCCCACTGTCTGGGGGAGACCCGTCCAGCAGCAGGCGGCTGCCCACAGCTCAGGCCCCCCCGGAGCCCAGCACCCCGGCTGCAGCCGCAGCCCCGGGGCCGTCCTCCCACGTCCTGCTGACCCCGAGGGTCTTCTCTCAGCTGCGACAGCCACTCCTCGGCAGGTCTGTGAGTTCCACGTGGACGTGCAGCCTCAGGCCATGAGGACCCCCCAGCCTGAGCGCACCTGCACCCACGCCCGCGCGGCTCCCCCTCCTCGGCCCAGCGCCCTGCTGTGCGCCTGCCTAGCCCTGGCCAGAGGCAGGGCCCCCTCCCATGCTCACACCCTGGCTGCCAGAAAGCAAATGCTGGGGCTGGCGGGGCTGCAAGAGCAAGCGAGGCCAGGAGACGAGGGGGCAAAGCTCAGACCCAGCCCACAGGCCACCAAAGGACGCACGTCTCGTCTCCCTGCCGGGCAGCACGGGGCGGGCGCGGTCAGCGTGACCACCGAGGGGTGCGGAGGCGTGCAGGCTCACAGGGCCCCCCGGCTGCCCACCAGGAGAGGTTCCTCGGGCCCAGCTGGTCTGTCCGCCTGCCGCCCCGCTCCCCCCGCCGGGTCCGGAGACTCACCCTCCATCTCCCGCACGGCCTGCTCGGACCTTTCCCGGTAGATTCTGTCTAAACGCCTCTGCTTCTCCTCCTCTCGCTTTCTCTCCGCCAGCGTCCTGGCGTTCACATCCTGAAAATCCACCTGAGAAATTGAGACAAAACCCAACTGAATAGAACACGGAAAGAGTCAAAACAGGCCCCAGAGAAGCGGCACCGGCACCGCCCACACCAGGCCTCGGTGTGTCTCCAGTTCAGGGTTCAAAACGCCAGGGACCCGCTGGACGGCAGGCTTAGCCC
>NW_005872952.1:24717-26505 GCF_000147115.1 Myotis lucifugus | reverse complement strand
GCAGCACCTCCCAACACAGGGCAGGAGGACAGAACCGCGTCGCTCCATCAGCAGAGACGGCGCTGCCCGGCTGGGCTCCGGGCCCGAGACCACCACCTGAGGACGCGGGAGAGGCGCCAAAGGGTGTGAGGGTCCGAGGGTGGGGGCTTGTCAGAGAAGGGCTCTCGCTGTCCTTCCTTCCCCTGCCCACCTGGAGGCACCGGGGCCACAGGCTCCACGCCCCTCACCCTGGAGAGCCCCCCAGCTTCCTCCCAGAGCTGCGCCTCCCACCTGCTGGCGCTCTCCGGCCGGCTCGGTCCCCAACCCTGGCCCGGCCGCTGCGGGTCCCGGGCACGTCTGTCCACCACGCGAGCCCACGCACCTGCTGGCTGTGTCTCAGGAAGTGGTAGCCCAAGGCGAGCTTCTTATAGGCCGCGCCAAACTTCTCGCTCCAGCCCTGCACAGCCCGGGCGGCAGCCTGCCTCAGCCTCTGGGCCGCCTCCCGGGGGGGCGGCAGGGGCTGCCGGGGGTCGGTGCCCAGCGTGAGCTCCAGGAAGCCCTGGAAGTCGGACACGACCAGCAGCCGGAACAGGTGGGAGCGGGCGAAGAGCTCCTCGGCGACCTGGAAGGCGGAGAGGCGGACCTCGGCGTGCTCCTGCCTCAGCTGGGCCGTCAGCAGGTGGTAGGCGCGGCTCAGCTGCTCCTCCGAGGACCTGGGGACCCCCGTGAGGACGGTAGTTCCACGCCGCGTGGGGAGTACCGCCAGCGGCAGGGACACACGCCCTCTGTCCGCATTCTCCCCCTCGAGCGGCCACCCCCACCCCTTTCTGCTTCCGTAGAACCCGAGCCAAGCCCTGGCCAGAGCGCCGTCCTGTGCACCGAAGGGTTGTGGGTTCAGTGCCCGGTTGGGGGGGCACGGGAGGCAGCCCATGGATGTTCCTCTCTCTCTCCCTCTCTCTCCACGTTCTCATGTGAGGTTAAGCAAAACAAAACAAAACAAGAAACAAAAAAGCCCACAGCGTCCTGCGGGGAAGGGGGACGCAGGGGGACGGGGCCGCCGGCCAAAGCCCTGGCTTCCCCCGCTGAGCGGCTGCGCACCGGCCCCCCTGCCACCTGCCCACGCGGCTGCTGATGGCGGGTTTTCTGGGCGAACAGTCTGGGCTGGAACCTTCCGGGGGGACGTGAGTTCTCATCGCGGAACAAGCCGCCTCCCAGCCCTCCTGCCTGTAGCACAGGGTGAGGGTGACCCACAAGCTCGGCCTCGCCCCAGGGTCTGAGCGGGAGGGAAGGGCGGTGGACACCCGCCCACCCGGACCCTCTCCTTCCTCCGCGGCCTGTCCCGACAGCTACCGCAGCAGATGCGCTCCCGGGACGCCCGCCCCCCGCACGGAGACCAGCCTCCGCCGCGGTCCCGCCCCCCGCCCGTCCCCCGTCCCGGGCGGCGTTTGGGGCGCTTTTCTCAGGAGGCGCCGGGGAGCCGCGGAGGGGCCCGGCTCGCTGGGCGGACCCCAGGACGTACTTGCAGCTCCAAGAGAAACACTGTTTCAATTATTTAACCTACACAAATCCCACATACCTGCTTTCAACGAGCTGCGGCCTCAGAGCTGGAGGGAGCATGATGGCAACTGTGTTTCACTTAAGGAAGCCAAACTCCCTCAGATACCAGTTTGCCGAAACCACAGTCTCGAATATGGAGCCGGGCCTGCGAGCTGGAGTAGATCTAGGCTCCAATGACAGCTATAGGAGAAAATATATCCCGCAAATAAAATACTGATATCCACAAGCGAATCGGGGTACTTCACTTGACTG
>NW_005872952.1:13400-24617 GCF_000147115.1 Myotis lucifugus | reverse complement strand
AACACGGCCGCGCGGGCTCTGGGGCGGGGCGCGCGGCAGTGGCGTGCGGGGAGGACGCGAGGCCCCGTCTGCGTCGCCTCCCCTGCGGGAGGCGGGGGGCGGCCGCCTTTTCCCAGGAGAGGGACTCGCGCCTGGGGGGCCCCCTGCAGGCCGGGCAGGGGCAGGGGCAGGTGCCCCCGGGAGGCGCGTCCCGGAAGAAGCGCCCGATCTAGGGCAGTGACTTCTGAGGGCGGATCAAGCCGCACTCGGGGCGCCCAGGGGACCCGCCCCCGCCCCCGCCCCGCCAGCCCCCAACGCGGAACTCGCACTCACGCCCGACAACGCAGCCAGCACAGCACCTACCGCGCTACCGGGTCGTTAGTCTCGCCCCGCCCCTTCCGGCGAAGGGTCCGCCCCCTGTCACGTGCCCAAGACCGCGCCAGTCATTGGCTCGCCCCGGCCCAGGCGGTGCGCCGAGAAGGTCAGCGAGGTGACGTCCGCATTCACCGCGCGACGCCGTCGCTCTCGCCTTAGCCCCGCCTGTTCCGGTGGAGGACCCGCCTCCTACACGTGCCCCGAGATCGCAGCCAATGGCTCGGCCTGACCCTGGAGACGGGGGCGGGGCCGAAGTCTGCGCGGTGACGTGAGCGCGCTCCCGGCGGGGGCGCGAAGGGGTAGAGCGTCCGCGGGGGACGACGCGCGAGAAAAAGGAGGCGGGAGGGCGCAGCAAGTCTTTAAAGGGGCCGCGCGCGCCTGCACCTGCGCGTACCGGGCTGGCCGGAGGGGTGCGAGCTCGGGGTGCAAGTCGCGGCCGCCAGGAGGCTCGCGGTACCCGGGCCCTGCCCTTGCGACGGGCCGGCCGGGTCAGGCCGGATGGGAGCTGGTGCGCATTTCTCCCAGGGGTGCCAAGGCCACCGCCCCGCGGTGCCCGGAGGATCCGGGATGAGGCTGCCCCTGGGGCGGGGACGCGGACGGGCTCCGTGGGACCGGGTGCGGAGGGGACGGGCCGGGGATTGGGAGCAGCGGCCTGGAGTGGAGGGTCTGCTGTCCGCAGGGAGGGGCGGATGGCCAAGCCCCGCCCACGCAGAGGAGCCGCCTCTGCAGGTGACCACCCTGCCCGGCCCACTGGCCTGGACACCCCCACCCCCACCCCCACCCCCCGTCTCATCTTCCCCAGGACTCCCCTCGCCCTGCCCAGGGGGCCTCCTCCAGTGGGCCTGGGTGACCTGGGGTGCACCCACCCCCAGCCCACACCCCCTCCGCACCCTCATCCTGGGCGGCGGAGGGGTGTGGACGTCCCTGACTTCGCGCTGCCCCAGGTGCAGCCTGGGAGCTGGGGCCCAGGCACCCCAGCCTGGCCATCGCCTGTTCCCCGGGCTCCAGGCCAGCAGCCCAGAGGAGGCCCTGGGGCCGCTCACACCATGCACAGCCAGGCCCTGCACCCTGCCCACACGCGTGCTCGGCACGGGGCCTCGGGGCCTTGGCACAGGCTGGTGCCCTGCCCTTGCCCCATAGGCCAGTGGTCGCCCGCCTCAGCCTTTCCTCCGAGGCCCACTCGGCCCCCAGTGCTTGGGTCTCGGACCTGCCTGGCGTGGTGCCCGGCGTGGTGCCCGGCGTGGTGCCCGGCGTGGCACCAGCACACACAGGTGCCCAAGCAGATGGGTGCTTCTAGGACCTGGGTGGGGAAGGTGGGGGCAGTGCTAAGGACATAGGCCACACGGAAGCGTGGACGTGCCCGTGGACGGCAGCGCTGCTCTGAGTGGCCACAGGTGGGGACACCCAAATGCGCATCGACGGGTGGAGCACAAAACACGTCTCCTGGTCTTAAAACCTCTGCGTACGTGAGCCAGACCAGAGGCCAGACGTGTGGCTGCCCTTGTGTGAACGGTGCACAAAGGCAGGTGCACGCACGCAGAAGGAGACGCGGGCTCCTGGGGCCGGAGGATGGGGCGGCGCCCATGGGCACCGGGTCCCTCGTGGTGACGAAGGTGGCCTGCAGTCCAGGGGCAGTGGTTGCACCGCCTGGTTACGATACTGAGACACCGAGTTGTGCGTTTTGAAAGAGTGGCTCTATGGGGTGTGAACTATACCTCGATGGGGGTTATTAGGAGGAGAAGGGGGTCGGTGCCCGTCACGCCAGCCCCCCCCCCCCCGTGCCCATCCCGGGCCTGTGGTTTCTCCAGTGGCGGCTCCACTCTCCTGAGGAAACCCTCTGTCTTCTCTCCCAGCCTGTTGCCTCTGGCTCCTCTTTTGCACCAAATTCCTAGAGAGAGCTGTTCATTGCCGGAGTCTCCACTGCACCTGCATCCGTCCGTTGCCCGTGGCGCTGGCGTGGCTCAGTCTCCTGCGCACCTGCCTGAGCGACTGCCCTCTGCCCGCCCTCGCCTGGGCTGCAGGTGTCCTCCCTCCAGTCACCCCGACACCCGACAGCCCCTCTCAGAAAGCACTCCGAGGATGAGCCCCACCCCACTGCCACCAGGTCCCAGCCACCGTCCCCTCAGGGGGTCCCCACTTCTGCCCTCGTGCCCCCAGTCCACTCGCCCCGCAGCCACCAGAGTGGCCCTTAAAGCCTGAGGCCACATCACGTGACCCCTTCACCCAAGCACTCGCTCCCATCCCAGAGAAAACAAAACATTTCGCACTGGGCACAGGGCCTCCCTGTCCCCGAAGGCGGGTGTTTGAAATGATAAGATTGATGAGCTTCTGGCCGGACTGATCAACAAGACAAGCAAGCAGAGGCCCCGTGCTGGGGACGTCAGTACAGGTCAGAGAGCTCACCTACTGCGCTCCAGCGCCCAGAAACGTGCAGAATGCCCCGCCCGCCCGGGGCTCTGTCAGGAACGCAAGGGCTAACCATTCAGATCGTCAAGGCAATTCTTCAACAGAATTCGGGAGGAGAACATGGTAATTTCTGGAGGTGAAGAAAAGCAGCTTTGACGCAAGGCGTGGGCTTAGAAAGGTCGAAGGACACAAGATGCACAAAACAAGTCTATGTCCACGTTACCATTGGGGAACAAATTGTAAAGTTAAACTTAACAGTTACGTCTGCGGTAGCGTTAAAGACGGTGACATACTCGGGTGAACAGATATGTGCGCTGGGAACTGTCCAGCGTGGACGACGCGATGAAAGGTCTGAATGTGGGAGACGGTTCTGAGTTCACAGCTGGGAGGGCTTAGTGTCGTCAGGGTTTTTCAGAGCCTGTATGGACTCGGCTGTGCCCCGCGCCCAGGTGGCTGTCTTTGGAGGTGACGAAGGTGAAGTCGGGCCAGAAGGGCGCGGCCCGAGTCCCCCAGGACTGCTACCCAGCATTCTCCCTCCCTCCCAGGAAGAGGGCCTCACCAGGAACCAGCCCGCAGGCACCTTGATCTTGGACGTCTGGCCTCCAGAATTGAGAAAAATGCCTTTCTGTTGTGATGGTCACCTGCACAGACTACAGCCCCACACTAATCTATAGATTCAGCGTAATCCCAATTAAAATCCTAGCTTTTTTATAGACTTTTACTAGAGGCCCGGTGGACAAAATTTGTGCACTCGGTGGGGGGCGGGGGTCCCTTAGCCGGGCCCGCGCCCTCTCACAGCCCAGGAGCCCTTGGGGGATGTCTGACTGACGGCTTAGGCCCGCTCCCCATCAGTTGGACATCCTTAGTGCTGCTGTGGGGTGGGAGAGGCTTCTGCCACCACCACTTCGCTTGCCAGCTGTGAACCTGGCTTCTGGCTGAGCGGCACTCCCCCTGCGGGAGCACACTGACCACCGGGGGGCAGCTCCTGCATTGATCATCTGCCCCCTGGTGGTCAGTGCGCGTTATAGCAACTGGTCGTTCTGCCATTCAGTCGATTTGCATATTAGGCTTTTATTATATAGAATAAGCTGATTCTAAAATTTATGCAAGGAAACTAGAAAAGCCAAAATAACTCTGAAGAAGTAGGAAATAAGTATTGCAAAAGGGACTCACACTCCCTTTCAAGACTGACTTGAGCCCGGCTGGTGTGGCTCAGTGGTTGAGCATCGACCCATGAACCAGGAGCTCAGGATTTGATTCTTGGTCAAGGGCTGTACCTGGGTTGTAGGTTTGATCCCGGCCATCGGAGCATGTGCAGGAGGCAACCAATCAATGTATCTCTCTCTCATCAATATTTCTCTTTCTCTCCCTCTTCCCTCACTTCCACTCTAAAAATCAATGGAAAAAAAATATCCTTGGGTGAGGATTTAAAATAAAGTCTTACAACTGAAGATTCCTGAGGAACTGCTGCAGAGGGAGCCCTTGCTGCTGGCGGAGCCCAGCGTGTGTGCCTGGTTCACCCCGAGGTCAAGGGGGGACCCGGGCCAAGTGGCGGAGGCGAAGGCGCTGGTGCACACGCTGGACAACTGGTTGGTGGTGGAGACGACGGTGGTGCCGACCAAGGCGCCCAACATGAAGCTCATCTCTTCGGCACAGGCGCTGGGAGCAGCTGACGGAGAAAATCAGAAGCTTGTTGGAAGCGACAGCTGTCGTTCTGAATGTGGAGAGGATGTCTATACCCACCAAGAAAGAACTGGAGGCCACTTGGCGCGTGCAGGTGTTCGACCGATACACGGTGGTCCTGCACATCTTCACTGCAACGCCCGGACCAAGGAGGCGCAGCTGCAGGTGGCCCTGGCCGAGCTCCCCCGCCTCAGGTCCGACATGAAGAACGACCTTGCCCACCTGGACGGACTCGCTACCTCGTGGGGTCAGGAGAACCTTTCATGCAGGTGCAGCAGCGTCTGATGAAAGAAAAGGAGATGCAAATCCACAAGGCCCTGGAGACTCCGGCAGAAGAGGCAGCTGCTGGGCAGGCAGCACAGGCAGCGGGAGTTCCTGGTGGGGTAGCACCAGCTGTGGGAAGACCACGCTGACGGGTGACAGCGCCATGCAGCCCCAGGACCAACTGTTTGCGAAGCCGTACATCACGGCGCACGTGGGCTCCCTGCCGTCCCGCATGACCGTCATCTACACGGACCATTGGCTTCCTGTCCCAGCTGCCCCACAGCCTCATCGAGTCCTCGGCCACCCTGCAGGACGTGGCCCACTCAGACGTGATCCTGCACGTGAGGGACGTGAGCCACCCCAAGGCGGAGCTGCAGAAGGCCGGCGTGCTCACTGCCCTGTGCGGCCTGGGCCGCCTGCACCAATGCAGGACTCGGTGCTGGAGGTGCACAATATGGACCTGGTGCCCGGGTACCACCCATCAGGGCTGCGTGCCCTGGCTGTGTCTGCCCTCCAGGCTGGGCCTGGAGGAGCTGAAGGCTGAGCTGGAAGTGGCCATGCTGAGTGCCACGGAGGCGAGTGGTGACCCTCCGTGTGCAGCTGGCGGGGCCACAGCTCAGCTAGCTGCACGGGGAGGCCACGGTGCAGAACAGGCAGGTGGTCCCTGAGACAGGCGTGGCCGACCTCACCATCATCAGCAATGCCGCCTGTGGCAGGTTCCGGAAGCTCATTCCAGAATGATCTGCGGACAGTCCTCCCGGCCGGAGATGATGTAGGTCCCACCTCAGTGTTGTGGCCGGAGGTTGGTGGGCAGATGTCCGGGTTCTGACCCTGCCAGGCGGTATATCGGGGGGGCGGGGGACGCACTGTGGGGACCAGCCTCCCTCCTGACGGTTTGGCTACAGGACGCTCCCCCTCGGTCCTCGTGTCCGTAAATCAGTCTTTGTCCAAAGGAAACCAGACCAAGGGCCTTGTGTCCAGAGCAGGAAGCCAGTTCTTGCAGCAAAACTGCAGCGTCGGCCACTCCAGGTGCCGAGGGCCCCCAGACCGAGGCCTGGACCCCAGACGCGGCTGCAGAACCGACGGCAGAACCGGCCCAGGTCCTGCAGGTCCCGGACACACACGTGCTCCTCAGAGCCCAGCGAGCTGAGCGCGTTGCTGGGGAGGTGCTCAGGGCAGGGAGTCTCCTTTTCTCACGCTGAAGCACGAGTGTGGTTCCCCTTAGACCGTGCTCACCTTTGCACGGCTGTTCCTTACATTGTCCGACGTCACCTGCATCCTGGGATCGTAAAGGATAACCTCGACCCTCTCCTGACCAAAAATCAGAAAAAGATTCCTACAAGAAAAAATAACCCGATAAAAATGGGCGAAGACTTGAACAGATGCAGGCAGCACATCCGAAGGAGCTCTGGCCTCATGTCGTCAGGGAAACACCTCTGCACCCTGCACGGCCCAGTGCACCCGCCCCAACGCTCACCGCAGCACCAGGGTTGGCAGAGCGCCCAGCGGGACCCTCGTGGCTGTGTCGCTGGGAAGACGTGGCCTTGGGAAGCTAGATGCACAGCAGCACCATGGCTGTCACCCCACTTCCAGGCACCCCTCAGCAATGGACATACCGCCCACAAAGACATGCACCGTCCGTCACAGGCAAAACTCAGGAACAAGCAGCACCCGTCACAGGAAGATAAGGAACAGCGTGTGGTTACTGTGGGCTCACTCAGCAGCACGCAGGGACCTGCCTCACGGCACCGACGGGCTCAGGACTTGCTGAAGCTCACACCGGACCATCCACAGTTGGGGTGGGGTGTGGCCGGTCTGGGGGAGACACGGTGACATTCTGGGGTCTGGGAATGCTGCAGCCGGGCTTGGGGGTTACAAGTCCACATTCATCAAAACTCATTGCCTTGTTTAAAGTCTGTGTTTTCCATGTATGTGGTCTTTACAATTAAAACCTCGCCGTGAGCTGACGACCAACAGGCTGTGTGAACTCAGATGAGGGTGCCCGGCCGGCGCGGCCGCCGCGGGTGCTTCCACACTTGGGTGGCGAGCCCGGCGCCCTGCTCCAGGGTGTGGCCACGCCCGCTGCCTGCACACAGGATAACCGCCGTGCGCTCGGGTCTGGTGGGCACGGCCCAACCGCGGCGAGGACGAGGTCGGCTTACCCGCCTGCCGTCAGGAGCCACGCTGCCACTGTGTCCGTGAGGGCTGAGAACTGGCCCAGCCGCTCTGGCAGGATGACCATCCCTGCGGATGCTGGCGGGGGAAGGCCTGCTCTGGGTGCCTGCAGGCTGTGCACCCATCTTTACTCCGAGGAGGGAAGAGGCAAGGGCCAGGCTGGAGGGTGAAGGGGATCCTGGGCACAGCTGCCCCGCTGCCCCGCTGTGGCCAGGCAGCCCCAGGGCAGGCAGGCAGGCACGGCAGGCAGGCACGGCCCGTAGACCATGAGGCTGCGCAGGGGCCAGCTGCAGGGCTCACGCTGTGCTGCCATGAAGCAGCACGGCGACCGCCTGCAGGCTGTCTCAGGGGTGTGGTCCCAGGCACAGGTTGGGAGCAGAGGACAACCAGCACCCAAGGGTGGGGGCCAGGGGAGGAGTGCAGACAGGCAGGGTCCAGGAAGCAGACAAGGGCAGGGGGTGCAGCCCAGGTGGGGAGCAGGCCGGGTGGGGCTGTGGAGGCCATCTGTGGCTTTAGCAGGCCTCGAAGGAGCAATGGGGGTGCAAGTTAACCCCAGAGCGCGTCAGGGTCAGGTGCTGAGGGATGGTCCAGCTGCGTCTGAGCCCCACTTTGGCCAATGACAGAAGCTACACAAATTAGGAGGAATTGGCCAAAGTGAGCTGGGCAGCTCCTGGGGCCAGCAGAGAGCAGGGCCCTCCACAAAGGGAGTCCTACCTGAGGATGAGTGCAGCCCAGCCCTGGCTCCCCGGCCCCTGGCGTGTGCTGACTGGGGCAGGCCGGACGGTGCGTGACCCAGCGCCCAGTCCCTGCCCAGCACCTTCTCAGAAGGAGCCCGGCCCCAGTGAGGCCTCACCAGCCGAGGGGGTGGGGGTGACGCCGCCCGCGCCCAAGTTCAGCAGGTGCCTGGGGGGCGGGGTGGGGGGGAAGGGTCCTGCTGGTGGCCCAGCCCCTGGACAGTGCACCGCTCAGCAGGGGACAGCCCTTCTTCAGGAGCCTGAGACCCAGGGGACCCGTAGCAGGGGCTGCCTTTGAGCTGCTAACGGGGTGGGGGGTGGGGACAGCAGACAGGGCCAAGGCGTCAGGAAGGCAGAGCAGCTTCCGCTCACACGGAAACGAGAAATAGAAACCCTTTTATTGACATGGTTACATGTACAGTTTATTAGCTAAGCAACATCCACATGCAACTGAGCACTAAGCACAAACCTACGGACAGCGGCGTCGGCTACTCGGTTCCCTGGATCCCAAGTCGTTGTGGTTACTCAGCTGGACGTTCGTCTGTGCCAACAGCGTCTGGAGCTGAGTGCCACCACCACGCAGGCCTCGCAGGTGGCCATGGGGCCCCACGGGGGGCACAGCCACGCCAGCGAGCGACGAGAGCCGTCCATGCGAGGCGCCACCACGCAGGACACGCCTGCTCCCAGGCTGGTCACGAGCAACAGGGAGGAAACTGTTCCTGAAACGTCCTCGGGTCTCCCTGGTGTCCAGTGGGTCTCGATCTCTGGAAGGTGCCGGAAGGTGCCGGTCCTCCCCGGACGCATCAGCTCGTCGACTCCCGTTACCAAGTCCTACGATCAAGTGTGGCTCCCAGTACAGGCTGCCCCGCTCCTTCCTCTGCTCCTAAGCGTCTGCCGTTGCTCACGGATCTTTGGTCGCAAGAAACAGGCACCGCGAGGCAGGCGCCGCCTACATGATGTACACCTTCTCGGCCTGGGAGAAGTGGAAGACCTCTTTGGTTCTCGGGCAGACGACCTTGTCGTCTTGACGGATGGAGAGCAGAGACTGCGAGATAAGACGGACGCATGAGGACAGACCACAGTGACCCCAGGCACCGAGCCGTCCGCTCACCAGCGACTTCCTGCAGGAGGCGCCCCCGCCCCCGCCCGCCCCCCGCGGCCCCGGCTCACGTTGTAGCCGTAGACGTAGCCGTTGGGCAGCATCATGGGCGGGTTGTTCTCGTTCATCACGTCGCCCGAGATCTTGCAGACCAGGCGGGAGTTGGCGCAGTGGGCCATGGGCAGGGGCTGCGCCAGCTTGTTCAGGGAGCGGCTGCACACGGGGCAGTCAGGGCTCCGGGAGCTGCCATCCTCCTTGTAGCACTGCCTGTGCTCGGGTTAAGGAAGGGTCCGGGGACGGCCCCGCTCCACGCAGGCCCAGGCTGGAAGCAGCAGAATTCTCCGAGGCAGAGACCTGGGCTCAGCGGGAACGCAGCCAGAGGCCGAGGGACCCAGAGGCCAGAGCCCACTGGGAGCAGGGGACCCGCATCTCAGGGAGCCCACGCCCTCATGGCGGGAGCACGCGCACGGCCCAGGACGGCCACCTGTCCCCACAGGCAGGGCCTGCCCACCGTGCCAGCGTCAGATGACGAGCAAGAGGCACACGGCCCTGATGGGGTCCTAGAGGGGACCCCCCGGTGCACTCGAGGGACCCACAGACCAGCACGGGGTCCGGGTCAGCTCTTTGGCCACAGGAAGGCTCCGCTCTGGGGAGTATGGCCACTGAGACAGCAGACACTGCAGGACCTGGAACGCACCGGAAAGCTATTCTAAATGGCCCAGTCCCAGCTGCCAGAGGACACGCACGCTTGCTCTCCGTGGACACAGTGTGCGGCAGTCAGGGCAGGTTTCTAAGACGGCCAGCGCCACAGGGTGGGGCCAGCACAGGGACTCTCGCGTGACCAGGGCAGAGGCCGCGAGGCGCAGGGCTGCAGACACAGCCCAGAAGGATACGGCGTCTTTATGGCCGAGAGGCCGGCCTGCAGGGTGAGGGTGAACACGGAGTTGTTCCCCAGCTGGTGCAGCCGGTAGTTGTCGTACCGGAACTGCTGGATCAGCATCCTCCACCGGGCCGGGTCCAGCAGGTCCTGGAAGGGAAGGCAGAGCTGGGCCACCGGACGGCCCTCCAGCCCACGGGCGCTCAGAGGGTGGGGTCCCACGGCCTCGGGACGGACAGGTCTCCATGAGCAAGTCTGAGCCTCCTGCTGGGCACTGAGTGAACGGAAACTCCTCCTCCCAGGAAATAAGGCTAAGCCTGGCCCACGTCTGCCCCTACAACTGTCGAGTTCACACTCAAAGGCGTGTGTTTGCATGTGTGTGTGTGGGGGGGCACACAGATGAAAAGGGAAATCCCTGCCATCAACCTGGAAGATGCAACCAGCCCCCTGCCAGCCCCCAGCCAGGCGCGCGACACCCCAAGCCCAGCGGCCACCACCCGCCCTCCCTGCTCTCATCCCAGCACAGTGCCCGGAGGTGGGGCCCGCGCTGGAGGGCAGCTCTGTGCCTCCTCTCGGCCCTCACACGCCCAGGACTCCCCGCCAGGGCCAGGCAGCTGCACACGGCACACGGCACACGCTGGGTCCTCCAAGCTCCCCTCCCCCTCCCCCCCTCTCTCCAGGACACTCCGAAGCCACATCTCTATACTTCCTGTGCTGGAAGGTGTCGGGTTCCTGGACCAAGGCTCGCTCCAGTGCCGAGGGAAGTGCCACCACAAGGCCCGTAAGAGCAGAAGGCCCAGGCCCCCCACTGAGACGCCTGCTCCAGGGCAGAGTGAGCTCTCTGAGCTACTGAGTCCCCCCAGAGCAGAGACGGAGCCATGACACCTCTCGCGAGTGGACTCCCCCCCCCACGACCTCCGAGAGCCCGTCATTACTGTGAATTCATGGCGGGGAACTTCACATTCCCTTCAGAGGGTTGGGCCCCGCTTGTGATTGTAGAGTCTGCAGGGGTAAAGGCCTGTGCCCCAGGAGATTAAGGCCTGACAATCGGGGTAGTTCAGGTCAATGGATGAAGTCACTTGGGTCTCAGGGCACTGGCAGGTCCTCAGACCCATGTGGCGAGGCAGGTCGGGAGGAGGGGTCCGTGGTGAGGAGCTCAGAGCTCGCGGCCCCTTCCTGAGGAGCAGCGCCCACCCCCACCCCCACCCCCACCCCCACCCCCCAGCCTCCAGGACGGAGAGGACCCTGGGCGGCTGCACAGCACAGGAGCCGCTCTGGACTCTGGACGGGGACAGGAGGCGGGAAGGGCTCGGGGCGCGGGTACCTTGTAGGGGGAGATGTGGGTGTCCGGCGGGAAGGCCAGCATGCCCATGACCTGCCGCACCTCGTCCAGCTGGCTCCCCTCGGCCTGGCTGAAGTGCTTCCGTGCGTGTCTACAAGACAACGGGTCGCTCTCCTCAGGCTGGTCCCGCCTTTCAGAGCGTGAGCTCCGTCTACACTCAGTGCCCGGCCGGGGTCTGCGGGAAGCGAGCTCGCCAGCGCCCGACCCCACCGAGGGACCGGGATGGGGACAGTGTGAGATGCACCAAGTGGAGTCCCACAGACACACCGGAGACAATACGCAG
>NW_005872952.1:0-11847 GCF_000147115.1 Myotis lucifugus | reverse complement strand
TCTGGGGGCACGAGGAAAGTAGAGTCCCAGGAGGGGACACCGGAGACAGTTCTGGGAAATTCTGGGGCACCAGCCGCAGGGTCCTGGTACAGACACCCAAACGCTCTGTCGAGATCTCGGTGCCCTCCAGGCCTGTGGGTGGGGAGGGAGCAAGACGACTCTGCACCCTAAGGTGCCAGGCCGGGCGGCGTCACAGAGCGGTCACTCCCTGTGCCGTCTCCACGTCATTTCAAAGAACTGTGTCCCAACCAGCAGCGAGTCATGTGGAGCGGACAGGAGGCAAGGCCTAGGGCTCCCCCTCATCCTTCGAGTCCCCAACACCCAGACCCAGGAGGCCTGACTGGAGACTGCCCACAGCAGTGAGGTCAGTCCTCCCACACGGCCGAATCTGTTTACCGCTCAGGCGTGCTTCTCCCGCCCGAACCCCCTGGCTGCAGGCAGCCCCAGCTCAGCAGTGACTCAGCCCCATCCCTGTGCTTCGGACCACGGGGCACACCGTCGACGTGCTGCCCAGACCCTGGGGCCAGCAGGCAAAGACGCGGAGAGCCACTTACCTGGTGCCCACACGCCCACTCCACAGCAGGCTCCCTGCTCTCCCTTCCCCCTCAGCACGGGGCGGCCTTTCCCACACCTGAACCGCCTGGTGAGCAGGTGCGTGTGCTGAGTGGCAGGGTCCCGTGGGGAGAGAACGGCCTGCCTCCCAGGAGGCACCGCGGACAGGGGGCTGTGGGTGACACCAGGGGCAGCTCGCGCAGGACGCGCTCTATCGCTCACGGGGCTCTTTGCTCCCAGGCTCACTTTCAAACACAGCAGCTCCTGACCCGCCTCTTCTCACGATAACGGTGATGGGGGGCCACAGGACCGGGGCTCTTCTCTGTGCCAATCACCCCGAGAACAACTGTCCCACTGGCCAGACCCGCGGACGCGTCAGGCGAGGACCGACTGCAGGCCGCTCACAGGCGACTGTGTCACAGAAGCACCGCGGTTGGTGATCGAGAGCACTGACCACCGGCCACGCCTGTGCTGCCCGGGCTCCAGACACGCAGCGTCACAGGGCTCTGCAAACACGGCCTCAAGTGTCTGGAGACCCCAGTCAGCTCCCCAGGCACTAACCTGGCACCTCCAACTACGGGACACTCGAGCCTCCGAGCTCCTTCCCTCCTCCAGGCTCCTGACTGACCTGAGACCCCGCTGGCCCTGGTGTGACCCTCCCGGCCTGTGTGCACACACAGGCACACGTGGAGAGGCAGTCGGGGCCCTGATCTGTCCAGTCGATGCCCATGAGCGTGCTGCCAGGGCGTGAGGGCGTCTTCCAAGCACACTGTGTGTGACTGCTCTTCCACGTGCACCGGCCGCCGGGCTCAGCCTGGCCCGCTCGCCCACACTGGCTGCGAGGCCGTCTGAGCACCGAGTGGCGCCCTCGCCCAGCAGCCGTGGGTCTGGGAGGCAAGGGGCTCGCAGGGACAACCTGCCCAGACGGAAGCCCATTTCCTTCCGACCCGGTTCCCGCTCTGCGGGCGGCACGGCTGTGGGACAGGCAGGGGCGGGGCGGGCGGGGGTTACGTACCAATTCTGGCTTTCCTTTTATGGTTTCCATACCAAGATCCTCACTCTCCTTAGGGGAGCCACTGGCCACTCTACTTTTCCGTCCCGGCTTCGCGTCATGCTCGCCCTGGCGGCCCTGAGTGGCAGAGAGTGTCACCCTGGCTGTCACCACGTGCACACGACAAGCTCACACGGGAGGGGAGGCGCTCGGGTTAGCACAGAAGACAGGCTTTCTAACGGAGGCGGAGGGTTAACAGGCTACACGTTCCTGCAAGCCCCACGTGGGATCCGTCAGCAGGTCTAACCCTGCGGCTGCAGGTGCCGTTTCTAAGCTGCTGCTGGGTCTCAAATGAAGCTGCGTTCACGAACATCCCGGCCCGGAACTCTGCCCCCTGCAGGCGGACACCAGCCTCCCTGCAGGCCCCTGCGATGCAGGCGGGCGGGATGGGGCTCCAACCCCAGCGGTGCCCGTGCTGCTTACACGTGGCCGCCACTGGCTCCCTCAGAGCCTCATGCTTAGGGTATCGGTCCAAACCCCAGTGCAGAAGGGGGTGCGCCACCCGAAATTTCAAAACCCCACACCAAACCCAGCAGCCCCGCCCGCCCCTCCGGGAGCCCCAAGCACCTTCATCTTGCGCAGCCGGGACTTGTTGTCATGGCACCAGGCCAGGCAGGTGGCCGTCTCGCGCCTCTCCAGGGACTCCTCCACCTCCTTGGCCGTCAGGAACATCTCGATGTTCACCAGGTCCTTGGGGGGACGAGCGGGGGGCAGCGGCGCACGCTCAGAGCACTGACCCCGGCACCCGGACCCGCGGCCAGCAGACATCCGGGACCCTCTCCCAGGGCCCCACACCGGCCCGGCCTGGACCCCTCTGATGGCGCATACGCACCTTGCCGGCCGCTCCCAGAGGCGCGCAGGGGTCTGCCCAGGGCAGGGCTGGGCCACAGGGGAGCCCCCCACCCAGCAGGCCCTTTGACACGGAAGGAGCTGAGGCTGGCCCACCCCCCCCCCCCTTCACAAGAAGCCGGGAAACCCCAGCAGCCCATCCCCTCTCTTTGTTGTTCCCCTGAGGCCTTAAACTGGAGGTTTTCTAAAAGGGGTGACCAGAGTGGGTGGGTGGGTGGGGTTGCGGCTGCGGTTCCGGGAGAGCCCAGCAGCGCAAGGCGGCAGGACCGGCACCAGGCCAGGCAGAAGGGTTCCTGGGGCACAGGCCGTGCACCCAGGCTCGGATGTCAGAAAGGCCCCTGGAGGGAACGGACACTTGGCGGTAAATGTCCCTCCACCAGGATGGGCTGCGGGACGTCCGACAGGAAGGCCCTGGGCTCGGGCAAACCAGCTCGGAGCGCCGCTGGTCCTGCGTGGGACCCCGGGGCCCAGGCCACGTCCCCACCAGCGCCCCGCCCTGGAAAAAGGTCCCACCAGCAAGAGCAGCACACGGGGCGGGGGGTGGGAGGGTCCCGAGAGCCGTGCCGCTCATCAGGTCAGGCCCTCAGGTTCAGGGGCGGGGACGCGCAGGGCGGGGCGGGGGCGCAGGGTCCGCCCAGGACGCCCACCTCGATGCCGCTCTGCCGCGCCAGCTTCACCGCCGTGTTGTAGTAGCCGCAGCGCAGCAGGTGCTCCACCATCATGCGGTCCATGCGCTTCCGCTTCCACAGGCTGGCGGCCGCCGGCTGGTCGCTGCTGTGCTCCTTGAGGTGCTCGATCCTGCGCTTGCACAGCTTGGCGCTCTCGTCCTCGGCCTGGATGGACTCCACCGCCTGCGACAGGGGAGGGGTGCTCAGCGCGAAGGCCAGCAGCCCGCGGGCCGCACTGCCCCCCCCCCCACCCGTGGCGCCCCTCCCCGCGGTGCGCTGGTGCAGGTGCTGCCCTCACTCCCCCGCGGACGCACCTCTGTTGGCTGCTGGCTTAGGTATTCTGCAGCTACGCTGCCACGCACGTATAATTTAACGTTACAGCTTCTTAACCAGACCTTTTGTCGTTACAAACTCTCTTCCTTAAAGTCAGTTTTGTTCAAACGAACACAGCTGCCCTGCAATGTCCTAGTCTAGGCCGTCCGCACAGCCCGCCCACCGCGGAGTGTGGCAGGGGTGCGGCCAGCGCAGTCGAGGCCGGGCACTCCCTTCCCACAGGCGCCACTCTCTGGGGCGGCCAGCTGCTGTCAGGCTATCTGCTGCTCTTTACAAGGGGCATCTCTCTCGCTGCTTTTAAGGTTTGTCTCAGGGTTCCACTGTTTCGTTTACTGCTTAGGGCAGCGGTTCTCAACCTGTGGGTCGCGACCCCTTTGGGGGTTGAACAACCCTTTCACAAGGGTCGCCTAAGACCATCGGAAAACACACATATAATTACATATTATTTTTGTGATTAATCACTATGCTTTATGTTCAATTTGTAACCATGAAAATACATCCTGCATATCCGATATTTACATTACGATTCATAACAGTAGCAAAATTACAGTTATGAAGTAGCAACGAAAATAATTTTATGGTTGGGTCACAACATGAGGACCTGTATTAAAGGGTCGCGGCATTAGGAAGGTTGAGAACCACTGGCTTCGGGTATGAACTGGTGCTGCTCCCGCCTGCCCTCCTCCGGACCTTTGCATCCCTGTGCTGCTCCCGGAGGCTCCTGAGGCTCCGCAGCCCACTCCCGGCTCACTGGTTCTCACTGTAGTGTCTGATGCACAAGTGATCGAATGTGTCATAAGCAAACATCTGAGTTTTTCATGTCATTTGTTTTTTCTTTTCTTGAAGTTTTTTTTTAAATAAAAATATATATTTTATTGATTTTTTACAGAGAGGAAGGAAGAGGGGTAGAGAGTTAGAAACATCGATGAGAGAGAAACATCAATCACCTGCCTCAAGGTACATGGCCTTGACCAGAATCGAACCTGGGACCCTTGAGTCTGCAGGCCGACGCTCTATCCACTGAGCCAAACCGATTAGGGCCATTTCTTGAAGTTTTACTTGGCTCTTTTGAAACTGAATCACGTGGTCTACTTTCTGCAGAAACTTTCAAGCTGTTGTTTAGTCCTTAAACACAGCAAACCAGGGTCTCTGACAGTTGCTGAGCCTGAAGTCTGTGCAGCCCTCGCTGCACTGTCTTCCGCCCGTCTGTGGTGCCCCGGGGGTCTGTCCGTGGTGCCCCGGGGGCCTGTACAGCACGTGGAGGATGAGACGCGCACCTCACACCTCAGAACTGCGTTTACTCTGCCTGGCGCCCCTGCCAGGACAGCTACGCCAGGAAGGGCTGCAATGCCTTGTTGGGGGCGTCCACTCCTGGCACCCTCCAGAGGGGCAGTGCTCAGGGCCCCGGGTCACTGTCTGCCAGGCTCCCGTGCGCGCAGGGTGGCCAGCACAGCCTCCTCCCCTCGGGCCCCTGCCCTCCTGGGGAACCCTTCTTCTCAGGAGGGCTCTGATATTTTAAAGTATCACAATCTTTGGGTTGTCTCAGTGGCATATCAGTGCCAACGCCCCACCTACCATTCCCAGAAACAAAACCCCCACGTGCTGTTCTAGGTGAAATTCTAAATACATCACCCCGCTCCCGTCTGGCCTGCCCTGGGGGCTTGGGCACCGTGGAGTCAGCACGGCCGGACCCCAGGAAGAAGAAGGGACTGGAGGCCGGCCTGAGGCTCTGAGTGCAGGCGGCAGGGAGGGCCGCGGGTCAGCACAGCCGCCCGCCTCGGGCCAGGACCCCCAGCCCTCTCCGGGCAGCGTGGCCGGGGAGGCCCGGCCCAGGACCCACCTTCCTCTTGAGGACGCTGAGCTTCTCCACCACGCCATCCAGAAGGCTGACCACGGAATCCACGGCAGGGCAGCTGCTCAGGGTCTTCTCCAGCTCGGCCACCACCATGGTGACGTGGCTGGTCTCACGGTCGATGTTCTTCTGAGCAGCTCGGAAGCGTTTGTTCAGTGTTTCATAAGGCACCTGGGGGAGAGAGGGCGCTGAGACCACCAGTGCCACGGGCACCCCCTTAGGGCTCTGGTTCTCGGACCCTGAGACCCGAAAGGAGTGAAAGACGGCATGGATGGAGGGAGGGTCCCTTGGGTTCCTGAACGCACAGACCAACGCAAAAAAGCAAACCGCCCCGGCCGGGTGGCTCAGTTGGTTGGAGCGGCATCCTGCTGCCAAAAGGTTGCCGGTTCAACCCTCAGTCGAGATGCATATGGGAGGCACCCGATTAATCTTTCTTCTTCTCTGTCCCTTCCTCTCTCTCTAAATTCAATAAACCGTATCCTTGGGTGAGGATAAAAAAATTTAAAAAGCAAACCGTCCCCAAACCCACAGAGCTGACCAAAACAGGGGAGATGCCACGGCCAGCTTCACAGCAGGGCCTGGACGTCCAAAGAGGAAGAGGAGACGCGTGACTCCACCTCCAGGCCGCCAGCAGTGCCCAGGCCGCGGTTTACACCCTGGTCAGAGTCAAACTGACTGTTGACCAGGTGATGAAGAAACCACGCGGGACCCACTGCTGCACAGAACCGCCGTGGGCCCGAGGCCGTGTCCACAGACACAGCGCGGGCCCCCCCTGGGGTCACGGCACCATCACGCTCCTACAGCCGCAAACACTCCTCAGCGCCCTGCTCTGGGCCGAGCCAGCCCCTACACCGCCACTCACTCACCTCCAAGTGGCCCTGACCCGACTTCCTGCCCCACCCCTCCCACGCAGGGACTGCTTCCTTCAGGCTCCACCTTCGGCCTCCCCACCCTCCCCACAGCTGGCCAGAGCCCAGGGCCTTGGGTGTGTCCAAGGTCAGGGGTGTGGCTGGGGCCCCCCCTCCCCCCCCCCCACCAGAGCCCCTGGAGTTGGCCTCCCAGGCTGGGTGGCTGCTGAGCCACGTGGCGGCCGCTCCTGCCAGCTGCTCCTCAGCCTCCGCCCAGGGCACCCAGCCCAGCCGCTCCTGCCCTCCCACAGCCACCCTGTGGTTTGGTCCCACAGCTCCTTGCCTGGCTCCTCCTTCCCAAAGGGCTTTTGCCAAATGAAAAAAATGGAATTTCAGAGACGCTGAGGATTCCGACCACAGCACATGCTCACTGGAACGAGGGGAAGGAGGGCAGTCCAGGCGCTCGGGGACGCAGGGTTAGCACCCACCACCCCGGGAGGAAGAGGACTCAGAGGAAGGCCTCAGCCCAGCAAACACACAGTCAACGAGGTAACGCAACGGAGCAACGAACAGCAGTGAAGGAAGAGACCAATGAAAGACAAGTCAGGCTAAAAGAAATGTAGTGGCCTGACAGGGAAAACATCCTGCCTAAGTAAATGTGGATAACATGGCTAGAAGTGAAACAGACTTTGGAAGAATTCAAACTAGAAGTAATAAAAATGTATCCCTAAGAGCACAGGCAACACAATCAAAAGTAGCCAATGGGACCCCTCGAACTGAAACTGAAACAACAGGAGGCTGAGAGGGAAGCAGCCCAGACCACGCAGAGAACTCCTACAGCGCAACAAAACCCTGCAACAAAACCCCGGCAGGTCCTCCACAGACACTTCAGTCCCAGGCAACACGTACGTGAGAGGCGCTCAGTGTCACTCCAGGGAGGGGCGTTGAATCCAGAGACCAGTTCACGCCACTAGGACGGCCCCAACACAGAACCTAGTGCTGGCGGGACGTTCCCGGACCCTGCAGACTGTGGGGGGGGCGGGCGGTGATGGTGCAGCCGCTGGGGAAACACGGCATGACCAGCACCCCCACTTGCAGGGACAGAAAAGGGAACAGGGCACCAACCCAGCCTCAGAGCAAAGATCCTGTTTCCAACCGGTTGTTGGTCAAACTGTGGATGGGACACCGGGGGCACCAAGGGCCAACTGTGGATTCACGGGAAACATTCCCGGTGAGTGCCCGGTGCAGTCCACCCGGGGCTGTCGGAGGGTCCACTGTGCCCCTCAGCGAGGCCTCTGCAGCCCCTGCACAAGCGCTGAGAAATGGGAGAGCCTGAGTGTCCAGCGATGGACGAAGGGCTCAAGAAAATGTGGTCTGGCCTGGCTGGTGGCTCAGTGGTTAGAGTGTTGGCCCTCGGACCGAAGGGTCTTGGGTTTGATTCCCAGTCAAGGGCATGTACCTGGGCTGCAGGTTTGCTCCCGCCCCCGGTGGGGGCATGTGCAGGAGGCAACCAGTCAGTATGTCTCTCACACCGATGTTTCTCCCCCACCTCCTCCTTCCCTTCCACTATCTGAAAAAAGCAACGGAAAACCATTCTCTGGTGAGGATTAACAGCAACAAAAAAGACAACAGGCTCTACACACAGTGGCTGTCGTTCAGCCTTAACAGGCAGACACCCTGTCGGGGCTGCAACGCGAGGAACCTGGAGAACATGGCGCTAACGAGCTAGGCCCTGTAGCCAGCCCACGTCCACGAAGTCCTAGAGCTACCCACATCCAGACGGAAAGGGAGGTGGTGGGTGCTGGGCCGCTGAGGGTTGGGGGGCTGTTGTCCAATGGTGCCATGGCCCCGGATGCCCCCACAATTCCAGCTGAAATCCTAGCCCCGACAAGACGGGGCCTCTGGGAGGCGGTGAGTCACGAGGGTGCAGCCTCATGAATGGACGAGTGCCCTTATCAGGGTCCCGAGGGCCCTCACTCTCCGCCCAGCCGGCCGTCTGCAGCTGGAAGTGGCCTCCCCAGAACCAACCACACTGCACCCCCACCTGGACTTCCAGCCCCCAAACTGTGGCCTGTCTCTGGTAGTGGCCGCAGCCTGCGCCGCTCACACCACTGTTTTGGCTATTCTGGGTCCCTGCATTTCCCTAAGAATTTCAGGATTGGCTTGTCAATTTCTGCAACAGAACCAGCTACAATTTTCTTATGGCTTGTGCTGAATCTGTAGATCAATTTGGAAAGTATTGCTATTTTAATAGTAAGTCTTATTCCTAAATATTTCATTCTCGGTTTCCTTTCTGATTTTCATTTCTCAGGTATAGAAATGTCTCACGTGCGGACTCTGTATCCTGCTTGTTGGTTCTGGTAGGTGTGTGTTCTTGGGAATCTTCCACGTACAAGAGCAGTTCACCTGCGGATAGCTTTGCGGTTCCTTTTCGACCTGACCAGACCCTCAGGGCGTGGTACAGCAGTGGCGAGAGGGAGCCCGTCGGTGCCTGATCTCAGGGAGTCGTGGTGCCGTGTGGGTTTTCATAGACCCCCCTGACCAGGCTGAGGAGTGTTTCCGTCATCGGAAGGTGAACTCCGCGAGTCCGTTTGCCCGGTGAACCAGCCGTGCATTCCTGTGGTGAACCGGCCGGACCTGATGTCCTCGCTGCGCTGACGACGACTGGCACCTGTCTCTCCTCTCGTGGTAACGGCCGCCGTGGCCTGAGCTGCCTGTCTGCTCTGGTGTCGGGGAGACTGACTTCACGGGACAGGCTTCCTGTCTCAGGACCCACACCAACCCTCTAGACACGGACAGCATTCACCGGGAGCCCCTGGTCCTGCTTCTCCTCAGGCAGAGCCTCCTGGGAATCTCTATGTTACAGGCCTGTTCAGTCATCACTGTTTAACCTACAAAACAGCAATTTTATACGATTCAATCCAACACAATTCCCGTTTGTGCCTGTGTCCAACTCCCCAGGAGAGAGGTCTTGGATCTTTCTCCCAATTGCAATCAGCTCTTTAAGGTTCATATTTGGTGAGTTTTTACAGTTTGTTATTTGCTTTAAATTCTGATTTTATCTCACCTGCTAAACCAGAGACTTAAGTCTGTCTGACCGAGATCTGCGCGGCTTTTCCTTGGTAACTGGTTGCGTTTCAGCCTTGAAGACCATGGGCTCTCTCCAGCCAGTGAGCTGTTTCTCCAGCCGCTGCCCCCCCCCCGCCCCCCCGTGGCTCAAGAAGAAGCCCTCCTGTCTTCATAACTGAAGCGGATCCTGGCAAATGTGCGGCTGAGACCTGTGCTCCCACCAGCCGCAGGCCCATCCCTCGTCTGCAGTGTTCGCTGTGGCTTTCGGACAGTATTTGCTGACAAAGACATGCATTTCACTTGTCATCACAAGGTCTACAGCCATTTCTACCAGCACAGGAAGGAAGTATTTCCCCAAAGGCATGAGGCCTTTTATCTTTCACGATTGAGAAACCTCGGAAGAGGTTTCTGAACATTTATCACAAAACCACAAACATCTCCTAAGGTGCTGGCGTGGGCCCGCAGGCAGGACGCACCCCGAGCCCCGGAGAGCGGCCTGTTCCGGTGTGTGCTGCCCCGAGCTGACCTTCCCAAGCAGGCACACCCACAGCAGCGGTTCGGACCCGTGTTAAACAGGCTTCTGGTCAGTCTCCGCGGGGAGAGATGAGACCAGTGCAGAAGGCGGAGCCGTCAGCACTCCGCCCTCCCCTCTCGGCTCGTGCAGTCGTCCCAGCACCGCCCGCTGGTCACCTCAGAGTCTTGCTGCGCGGCGGGTCCTTTCCAGAAAGGGCACCGAAGTAAAACACCAGCTGCATCTCCGAGTCAGCGGGCGTGCACAGCAGCATGGCGCCCACCACTGCCGCCGCGGGCAGGGCCAGGCCGCCCCCAGCAGCCCCGCGCCCCAGCCAAATCCAACACAAACCCCATGGGCACCCATGTCAGTGGCGTAAGTAACACCAGCACAGCTGACTTCCTCACTTTAAAAAGTGTTTACTGATTTTAGAGATAGAGAGAGAGAGAGAGAAACTTGGATGATGAGAGAGAACCTTTGATCAGCTGCCTCCACGCGCCCCCTTCTGGGGATCACGTCTGCAACCCAGGCACGTGCCCTGACCCGGACTCAAACTGGTGACCTCTCGGCACAGGACAAAGCCCAGGCAACCGAGACACCCGGCCAGGCACTGCCTCCTTCTTAGCTGCTGTTGTTTGTTTGCTTTGGGGGGATTGATCCTCAAATGAGGATATATTTTCCATTGCTTTTCAGAGTGGGAGGACGGGGAGAGAGAAACAGCGATGTGAGAGACATCAACTGCTGCCTCCTGCACCCGCCCCCACCAGGGTGAGGAGCAAACCTGCAACCTAGGTACGTGCCCTTGAAGGGGAACCACACCTGCGGTGCATGGACCGGTGCTCTAACCACTGACCCACCGACCAGGGCTACTTTTCAGATAAAAAATATAAAAGGAAGGCAGCCACTTTCCATCAAGGTTGTTACTGTAGCACTTCCCACCCACTCTGGTGTCCAGCAGGGCCCAGCCCTTCCTGCTGCGTCTTATAAATGAGGAATTCCCGATCAGCGCACCAAGGCAGGGGGTGCCTGCACTGCTGCCATGAGTCTGTTCAGACAAACAGGCAGCCCCCTTCCAGGCGCTGGGAAAGGCGCGCCGGTGCCGGCGAGGTCTGCACTGTGAGGGCCGGGCTTTGTGCATAGACCATGTGCCGGTTACCGTGCTGACCTCAGTCACTGTCATCACTTCCCGGCTCGTTGGCTTGTGTCTAACGCGTATATACACATACGATGTCTCGTCCATCCTAACAGTGACATTTGCTTCTGTTTTGATTCTTACTGCTTTGGACAGAATTGCCAAAGTAATATTGAACAGTCTATTTTTTTTTAAGTATATCTTTACTGACTTCAGAGAGGAAGGGAGAGAGAAAGAGAGATAGAAACATCAATGATGAGAAAGAATCATTGATTGGCTGCTTCCTGCACGTCCCGAAATGGGGATCGAGCCCGCAACCCAGGCATGTGCCCCCGACCGGAATCGAACCTGGGACCCCTCAGTCCACAGGCTGACGCTCTATCCACTGAGCCAAACCAGCCAGGGCAATAGTCTATTTTTTAACTGAAGAATTATTCCTTCTCTGCCTTCCTCCCCAGAGCTTAAGCCCACGGTTAGAAAGACACAAAGCGGAAAATACAAGGAGATGGTGGGTTTTCCAGTTTAAACCCGTGGCCTCTGGGAGGGGGCACCCGGGGGAAGGACTCTGGGCAAAGCAAGCAGGTGCCCAGGCTGCTTTTGCAGGGCGGCCTCGGTGGCGCAGTCCCAGGGCAGCAGAGGGGAAGGGGAGGGGACAGGGAAGGGGCCGCCAGGAGGGCCTGGGGACACTACAACAGCTGTGGTTCCAACCAAGTAAGACCAGAATCTCCCAGAGACAGGATGGAGGCAGAGAGGACCAGCAGCTGGAGAACAGGGTTCAGGAGGGGCAGTCGGAGCTGTCAGAGGGGAACTGAGGCAGCGGGAGAACCAAGTGCTGCCGCAGCAGCAAGAAGGCGTGGGCCTGAGCACAAGCTGACAGGGACGGGCAGTTCGGGCAGTTCGCCTGCCAGGTGAGGAGGCTGTGCGCTGAGAGTGGAGCGGCTCCTGTGGGCCGCGGTCAGGACTGGCGGCCAGACCATCAGCA
>NW_005872951.1:16095-34643 GCF_000147115.1 Myotis lucifugus | reverse complement strand
TGCAAAGGGGGGACCCCATACAAAGAAACCCTGCCCCAGGGCCCCACATTTTTCCCCTCGGGGGAGCCCTGGGGAAATTTGGGAGAAGAGGGGTGTCTTTATTCACAGGGGGGATTTTCCAAAGGCAAATACATACATATACAATATATATATAACATATGTAATATATATGTATAAGGAAGGATGTGGATGTAAATACATATTATATATATTATATATATATATATATATATATATCCCAAACAGATAAACCAAACCAATGGAGATACAATATACATATTTCATATATATATATGGAAAACCTATTACAGGGAAGAAAAAACAGAGGAAGAGACACCAACTAGGAGGTTATTGAAATATTTTAGGCTGATGGGAATGGGGAATGTAAATTCCGGCAGGGGCTGTGGGAATAGTGAAGTAGGCTTAGGTAACAGAAACATAGCAAAGTGAAATCTATGGGATTTGATACTATACTGTAGAGTGTTGTCACCAGAGGCAGTGGTAGAAAAAGCACACTCTGTGTTCAGCTATGAGTTTTGGTACCTGGGGAGATGGTGATGGTGTTAGTATAGACTCAGTGGGATGAACAGGGAGGATGCAAAAGTCCCTTTTAGAAAATACATCTGGAATACACATTGGTAGGCATGATTCTACTGCTGCCAGGGGTGTTCCATAGCCTCCCTGTGTGGCCAAGGCTTCCCACCTCTTGCATGTAAGTAGGCACCACCTTTGGAAAGGGTCCATGGATTTTAGGTAAACCCAGATGTTATGCCATTAGAGGCATATTGCAATAGGAATTCTCATTTTATCTTTAATTGACGCACAATGGCAGCAAACAACATAATTTGGATTCTGGTAGTGAAGCCAAGCTAGTACTGATTGAGACAATAGTTTGTGATCTCTATCTGGACACACTGCCTTTACCCATACAAATGAGCACAAACCTGCAGGCAATCTTTAGTGACTAATAATACCTCCTTTCAGATTCAGAGTAGAGTTTGTTTGCTTGTTCATTGTTGTTATTGTTGTTGTTTTTTCTTTCTGATTTTGGCATATTATGTAGTATCACAATGCTCATTCCAGATGCAGGGGAATCAAAAGCTTAGTGAATCATTTAGAAAATATACATACAGACTTACAAAATAAATCCAAACAGATAAACAAAACAATGAGATACATATACAGAAATTTGAAGAAAATGTTTTTTTTCCTAAACTAGAATGAACTGATATAGTCCTCCCTTATATTAGCTATTGAAAACAAAATAACATCCCAATGTGGATACCCCCGGGAGGTCACTCTCCCTGGGGCTCTGTCCAGGAGGCGTAGGGGAGCATAGGGCTCTGCCCTGTGATGTACAGTCCCTTTCCACAACGTTGGGCAGAAAGCCGGGCCTTGAGTCTGTGCCTGCATATTCCTACAACTTCTCAGGGTCCTGTGGACCATGACTGAGGAGATAAACCATGCAGGAAACATATAGTAAAAAAAAAAGTAAAAAAAACCCCAAAAAACAAGAAAAAAGAAAAAAACACACACACAAAAAAAATAACAACAGCAGCAGACAAAACTAAAACAAAGAAACCAACCCTATTGTGATACTTCCCAGTATTATAATAACATAAGGCATATGTATTATTTGTTGAGTCTGATACTAGCCATTATAATTAAAAATATATAAAACCATCCTCATGTCACATTAGGATCAAGCTGTTGCTTTTCTCCGTGGTTACCATCTGGAGTCATTGGTAACTTTCCCTGCAGATGCAGCTTATCTGGCTCTTGAACTGATCCTCATCAAGGTAGAAGTTAGCCTTATATTTTCTCAGCAGCCTCAGGCTCTTCTTATGGTAAAATATGTAATTATAATATTGCCCAGATTTTTGATAACATGAGTTCCAAGACATAAGATCAGAGCGACAAGGAAAGTTGGCTTTCCTAAACTACTGAAAACACTGCCCCCTGCCTCCTCTTAGGCTCCTTCCCATGCTAATTACTTTCTGCCTTAGTTTCTCTGCTTAGCACTCTTCAGGAGTGTTTCCTACCTTCCCCGCTCAAGCATGACTATATCTGTGGAAACCAGAGCTGGGTCCCTAAAGCTACCTGTGCTTCACTTCTAGCATAGCTGTGGCTTTCTCCCCATGATCTACTTTGTACCTCCTCTCATGTGACTTTGGGTCATCACTGCTATTGTTTGCTGTCCTACTTGGAATGATGACTCCATTTCAGTTACCCTTGGAAGTGATGACTGTCTCCTGACTGTACATTGCTTCTGAGGACAGTACTCTCTCGTAGACAACGATTGTCTAGGAATCAGGGCTAATGAGCCTCCCTGATTCCAAAGGAGGATAAGCCATACAGGGTCCTTTCCTCTGAACCCCAGAGTCTGATAGGAGGAAAGGCACACAATAAGTATAGAACCACAGTTGTTTAATGATTCACCTTACTAACTATGGGTAAGAGATTTTCCTACAGAACCTTGGATACTGGACGTGTTGCAAGAGGAAAAGCAGAGCTGTGAAAAGATAAGGATACCTTTGGGCCCCAATTGGTCCATTGCTCAGAAAAGAAAATACTTTTTGAGAACAGATAAAGGACAGGACTCACTTTGCTTTGATTTGGTTGCTTCTCTGAACCCTGACTTTCTCTGGGAGTTTGCCTCAGGAATGCTGGCCATTCTTAGGTCCCAGCAACATCATAGAATATTAACATCATAGAAAATTAGCTATCTTGTTATGGACTTCAAGATCCTGGAAGGAGACACACAGACCACTGATTCTGCAGCTGCTTATCCTGACCCCCTTGTCCTTCCCCTCTTGCGTGTAGCCTTTCTTCCTTATCCATATATAATCAGCAGGCTGGCAGGGAGGTTAGAGAATAATTTACAGGATGACTTGCTGCCTCTCCATACTGCCAGCATTATTAGAATAAACATTCATATATGATTCAACCTTGTCTCTGCTTAGTTTGTCTCAAGTGGTGACAGGAGGCCCAGACCTATTTGGTGTCCACTTTCAATTCTAGGATGCCTGCCTTCCTCTGGAGGTCTCCCTCTTCCAGAACCATGGACCCTGCTCTTAAATCACTTCCCCTTTCTTCCAAGTTCATGTTATGAATCTCCACTGTTTTATAAAGAAGTCAGTGTTACCTATTTCACTTCCATTATCAATACTGAAGTATCAGAATCCCAGAACCTCAGAATTAGAAAGATCTTTAAACAACATTGCTACTCAAAATCAATTCAAAGTATAAATCCTAACTGCATCAACTCTACCAAGTGTCCATCACCCACCATGTAAGTACTTCCGTTATTAGGAAACTCATCACTTGCAATTCGGAAAGTTGTTTTTTGTTTGTTTGTTTGTTTGTTTGTTTTCATATTGAGTCCAAATCTGCCTCCCTGATAGTAACATTTTCTCTTCTTTCTTCTTCTTTTTTTGGTACTATTTATTAGTTATTAGTTTATTTTAAAAACTCCTTTCTACCTAGCTTCCCATTTCTTTTTGTTTACTATGTTTCCTTCTAGAAATCACTCTTGACTGCCTATTGAATTTCCTATTTTTATGTATCACTTTAATAATTATGTGAGCCATTCTCAGGGGAGTAGGAAAAAATCACCAAAAGCTATGTTTTAAACATTTAATATACAAAGCCATCTGTTATACCCAGAAGAGATAGAATTGATGAACAGGACATGGGGTATTATTGTTTCATAAATGAATCTCAAAAGAATAGATTTCCAATGAGCAAATCACTTTTTCTGCTGGGGCCTAGTAAGTTTGTATTGCCATGACTATGAGAGCATAGGGACATGTTAGGTAGTCCTTGAACTTGCCAATTAAAATCTAACTCAAATGGTTGACTTTATAGAAAAGCAAAAGGAAAGATAACATTAATAGAATCTTAAAACTCTAGGAGTTATTTGGGTTTGAGTTTAATTAATGTATTCATAAGCTTTAAAAATGAATCTTGTTCTCTGTTCTTCAGTACTTATCCTGGTGAGGAGCTCAATCTCACATATGTAGGCAGATTCACTGATGAATAACTCTGATTATACTGAAGATTTTCTTTTGTTGAAATATCATAGGGTTCTCTGTACTGTCCATCTTTTAGATATATTTATTTATACTAAGTCATTATTCCATCCATTCATACATTATGTGTCTTTTTCTCTGAAAACGTATATATTAAGGGCCTTTGCAAAGCCTTGTCCTAAACCCTAAGGATGCAATCATGAACAAAGTAGCACTATTTTATGCTGTGATAAGGCTTAGACTAATGGGCTAAAGTCAAAGTAATTGGAAAAAATCACATAATAAGGATAAATTTTTGTTTCATTAAAAATAACATTTTAAATTGTAATTAGTGCTATGAAGCAAAACTACAGAGGTTTTATTAGATCATATAATAGTGAACTCTGACCAATTCTGATAGTAGTACTAATCATAAAGATATTGGTGGTGGACATGATACTTCTTGATGAAGTTATATTTATTCATTTTAATCAATTAATTAATTCATTTCTTTATTGATTAAGCTATTACATATGTGTCCTTATCCCCTCATTGCCCTTCCACCCCCCACTCATGCCCTCACCACCCTGATGTCTGTGTCGATTGGTTAGGCTTACTAGTATATGCATACATACAAGTCCTTTGGTTGATCTCTCCATGTAACCTGCACCCTCCACTACCTTCCCTCTGAGGTTTGACAGTGACGGTCTGATCGATGCTTCTCTGTCTCTGGATCTGTTTTCATTCATTTATGTTGTTCATTATATTCCACAAATGAGTGAGATCATGTGATATTTATCTTTCTCTGACTGGCTTATTTCGCTTAGCATAATGCTCTCCAGTTCCATCCATGCTGTTGCAAATGGTAATAATTCCTTCTTTTTTACTGCAGCGTAGTATTCCATTGTGTAGATGTACCACAGCTGATGAAGTGATATTTAAATTGAGGTCTGAAGTTCGGTTAATGGAGGGAGAGAGAAGTGCTTGCCTCCCATGGTTACTAGTGGGAGTGGAATTCTTGTGATAGCCCAAGAAAAATAGTCTTCTGAGACTTGCACAGGACAATGAGTAATTTTTATTTCTGTGGAATTAAAACCCGGAGTTTTCAAAGTCCAAATTACCTTTGTACAGTCATAGAAAAAAATGTAGCTGGGGTTTCAGCAGAGCTAAAATCAGTCTGTCCAGATTTTCCTTTCCATGTAGGAGCAGAGTCCAGACCAGCATCAGGCTAGCTTGCTTTGTGTTTCCCACTGCAGTCCATCAGTGTATTTTATGTGGGGTCCAGGCTCACATTGCAAAGGAGGGAACATGGGCAAAAATAAGGAAGCCAAGAGTCAAGAGCAACAAGAGCAACAAGAGCAACAAGAGCAACAAGGGTGATGAGCCAAGAATGCCAAGAGAGAGAATCCTTTGTTTAGGAGATTATGTATTCCCAAATTTTCACATGCTTGCAGTTGCCGTGCCCATTCAGGCCAAATATCTTTGTTCCCAGGTGTGACTGACAGGAAAGTACCTTCCCTATGTCATCCCAACTGTACTGGGCATGCATCTATCTTCCCTTTTTTTTATCTTTCTCCCCAGTATTTTGCAGGGACTAGGCCAGTGGTCCCCTGGGTGTGCAAAGTTGCAATTTCCTGGTGAAGCTGCCCAAAAAACATGTCTATAATGTCTGGCTTCTCCCTTTGCCCCTTTCCTTTTATTAATAACTCACTAATTACAATGGTATCAGAACGAGTTGTTAATTTTGCAGGAATTTGCAGTAGAAACAAAGAAGAACCATTCTGGACAGGGAATTAACAGTGAAAAGGGTTTTAATTGGGTGAGAGCAAGATTAGGACTATTTTAATCACCTTTTCCCACAACAGTGCACTGCTACTCTCCCTAAATCTCAGGGTATGCATCTTCATGTCCTTCAGCTATTTCTTACATGACATGAGCTCCCGCTTTCTCACCCTCTTCTGTTCCCCTTTGGACATGTCCCACCTTGCTTTTGCTTCTTTACACATGTTCCTAGCAACATGAAAGTATAGAAGTCATGTAGGTAGGTGTGTCTGGAGAAAAACCAAGGCCCATGAGTTCCAAAGGAGAATGGAAGAAGTTATAGCTGAAGTTCTACAAAAAATATCAGCTTAACTGTAATTTACCAGATCCCTGATGGGCTGGTGAGGCAGGTGCTATCCCCTAAGCTTCTCTACTTCCCCATCTCATGTCAATACTATTTAAAAAGTTGAAAAGAAGCAAAGCTGATGGACTTGGAATCAGGCATCAAGTATCTTTGGCCAATATGAATAGCATTTTTAATTTAATTTAATTTTATTCATCTTTATTGTTGAAAGTATTACAGATGTTTAATGTAGAACAAAAGAGACAGAACAAAAGAGCTCTTTTATCTATTTCTACAAGCTCTACATTATAACAGCATCTATTTGTATTTCATCTTCTTTCTCTCAACCTAAAGTTTGTTGGGGTCTATTTCTCTTCATAAATAGTTCTCACTCTAGACTGGAAAATGTCACCATTGGCGATGGATTACCCCAGGTGGATGGAGTGCCAAATGGTTCTCAAAGAGCTCCTGAGGCTTCAAGCCTAAAGGATAAAAGGCAATAATAGCTAAAGGGGAGAGAACTGATTCTATAAATAAATTTGACTGGCATTAAGTATTTAATTTGGCAGTTGGCTTCATGAGGGCAGTACATTAAATTCATAATGGCATAGTATCCATTTGGGTTTTACTGTAAGTCTGTCAAGCCCCAACCAGGCTGGATGGCATTAAATTGTAAGTGACAACTTCTGATAGACCTGTCAGCTTGAGAAGGTTTACGTTAAAGCAAACAGAAAAGGCTGCAGACTCTTTTATTAATATGGTAATAATGTTCAGTTGAAGAAAAGAGGGAAGGTAGTATGATAATATCAAGGCACATGGCTTTGGAATCACACTAACCTGGGTTTGAATTACTGTCCATGTTACTTATTGCTGTATAATCCTTGAGCAAATGACTTAATTTCTCTGAGTCAGTTCACTAATGAGTAAAATGACAATAATCTATCTATCAGAGCTGCCTTAGGTCAATTTCCCCAGGAAACAAACTCTGGGATTGAAATTTACATTGACCTCATTTATTGGGGAGGATTCTAGGGAACAGTAGCTACAGTGCAGTGAGGAAAGAGGTCTCAGGTATACCACCTGTAAAGGAGTAAAGAAAGAAGGATTGGTCAGAGCAAGAGTTTGATTGACACTGGTCATAACAAAGGTGTCAGCTCATTCCCATGGAATGAATGCTGTGACACAGGGATGCCATTTTGAAGCAAGGGAGCTAGGTCTTTGCTCAACTGAATTGACAGGATGCAGACGGCCATTGAGGGTGTAACTTTGGGCAAGGCAGCTCCTTTGGAACAAGTGCAGTTTCCGGGGAGGGACTCAGCTCTGAGTTGTAAGCAGACAACATGCTTGGCAGCTAGAGGATGAATGCCTTGGTTCTGAATAGTCCACCGCTGCCTGGCTTGGATCCACTTGCTCACACCATCTAGAAATAGTTTCTCCTAGATTCTGTGTTATTACTTTCTTGGGTGTCCAAAGTCTTACTAGAGGAGGGTTGGTGGGATAAAATATAGTCCTTGCAGCTGCATATATGCTCCAGGCTATAACTGATAATGATCATTTTCCTTCATTACTATTATTTCCCTATGCCTCAGTTAGCATCTCTTTGGTGGTATCTCCCAGACCTTTATCCCTGAGGGATTTTGAGCTCCTGGTTATCATGTTTTATTCAGATTATAGCTTCTTTATTTGTTGATTTGCTATCAAAATTGGGCAGAAAAGTGCCAAGAGCAACTCTGCTTGATCTTTTTGATGTCAAATCTAGTATTTTCTCTCACAATTGTTTAACATCAGACTTACCTCTTTCTGAATATCAGTGTTAATTACCTTGCCAGGATGATGATTTCCAATCCTTGACCCCTAGCTTCTCTGCACAAGGAGCCCAAACTGACTGTCTAGTACCTGTAGGTAAAGTTTAATGAGGTGCCTTCCCCACTTGGATCCAGGACCTGTAGAGACACAGAATCTAGAAATAATGGGACAGGCTGTATATATTCACCAGTAGGTTATTGGGAATAATAGTGAGTGGCACTACTTTTTATTCTATCATTTGTTCCCAGACCTGTATTTTCTACCTACTAGGGATATTACACTGTATAATAAGTATTAGTATAGGGTGCATCCTGAAACCTAAAGGATCGATCCTGTTACTTTAAAATAGTGTAAATGTACCCTCAAAAGCTATTATCTTTCTTGATCAAACTGGCAGTTTCAGAGTATGTAGCATATGATAAAACCAGTAGATATGCCTCTGTTAGTATGCTGTGATGTTATGCAGAATCCTATTGTTAGTACACCAATTACATATGAACCCTCAGGTAGAAATGCTGGCTGAAACACTATAGGCAAGAAAGGCAAACTCATGTCTCTCATATATTTAATTCAGCTATAGTGAATTTCTTTCTAGTCCAGTTTTGAAGAGCCCAATGTAATCAATTTGAGATAAGTGGCTGGTTGGTCTCCTTGAGAAATGTGGCATATTGGGAACCCAGAATCAGTGTCAGTTTTGGCAGTTTGGATATTTAGCAAAGTTAGTAGCAAGATCAGCCCTGGTGAGTGAGATCCATACTCCTGGATCTGAGTTTTGCCTTTGTCCCTGACACTATGCCTGCCTACTGTAATCTTGGCTCCATTAGTCTATAGACTGGCCTGGCCGATGTCAACTGTCCACAGTCATTCTGTCATGTTGAGTAAGGCATAAAGACGAATCAGTGATTTTTTTTAAAATAGGAACTAACATTTATTGAGCACTCACTTCATGCCTCGCCCTTTGCTGAGCACATTATCTTATTTATTAATTTTTTAAAAGGTATTTTTAATGGATTTTAGAGAGAAGAAGGGAGAGGGAGAGAGAAACATCAGTGAGAGTGGAACATCGATCCACTGGCTCTTGCATGCCCCCTACCAGGGATCTAACCTGCAATCTGGGCATGTGTCATTACTGAGAATCAAACAGTAACCTTTCAGTGCATGGGATGACACCCAACCATCTAGCCAGGGCAAAGGGTCAGTGAATTTAATGATAGATCAACAGAACGTACTAATTCTGAAGAATAAAGAAAAAAAAAGTTTGGAAAAAAAAGACCAGGCTCAATACGAAGTAGTCTATTATGCATACAATTAAAGTTGTAGAAGAAGAGACAAAATGGGAAAGAAAATTTTTTAAAGAAATAGAAAACAAAAGTTACCAAATGTGGTGAAAAGCACAAAACCAAGAAGTTTAGCAAAATGAAAGCAGGATAAATCAAAACAAATTAAACCTAGGAACATCATCCTTAAACTCCTAAAATTCAATAATAAAGAAAAAGACTTATTCAGGAAGCAAAGAACAAATAAAACAAAACAGTCATAGACACAGACAATAGTATCATGGTTACCAGAGGGAAAGGGGAGATAGGAGAGAGTACAGGGGATCAATATATGACAGAAGGAGATTAGATTTTAGGTGATAAACATACAGTGCAATATGCAGACGATGTATTATAACTGTACACTTGAAACATATAATCTCATTAATGAATGCCACTCCAATGAATTTAATAAAACAACAATAAAATATTTTAAATAAACATTCTGGGTAAAGGACTTTCCAATTTGACCTTTACTTTCTATTCATTTAATTACCAAGCATTGATATGGATTAAACATAAAATAAAGAATGGGGTGGTAGGGGGATCTTGAAAGCAGCCAGAGAACAACATCATGTTATATATGGGAAGCTGATTGAAATGCTACTGATTCTCATCAGGAACATTGGTGACCAGAAGAAAATGGATGGCATTTTTAAGTACTGAAAAAAACCCAAATTATAAACCAATAGTTCCATATTTAGTGAAAATATCCTTCACAAATGAGACCTACATAAAGACATTTTCAGATAAAAAAACAAAAACTGAGAGGCTTTGTTACCAGCAGATTTCACAGCAGGAAATACTAAAGAATGTTTCAGGATAAAGTGTAATAGTACCAAATGGAATCTTCTCTTTACCTGAAGTCATTAAGAACCACATAGTAAGTATAATATATTGTTTTCTTTTCTTAATTATTTAAAAGCCATATCACTGTTGAAAGCAAAAATTGAGAGTTTATAAGGTATGTAGACGTATTACATATGTGTGTTTGTGTGTTTTTGTGTACTCACAGCAACACATAAGATAGAGTAAATGGAAACAATGTTCTTACATTTTATGTGAGGTAGACATACATTAAGCAGTTCATGATACATTAAGTAGTTCATAAGTTAATGATGCATGTAGCTAAAAAAGCCAATAGAGAAATTAAAATGAAAAAAATATTATATTAAAATACAAGTAAGCCAGAAGTGAAGAACAGATGAACAGATAGGACAAAAAACACACACACAAATAAATCATATCAAAAATTATCTTAAATGTAGATAGACTAAATCAGGTGTTGGCCTAAGGGTTGCCAATTTTTGTATGTCCCATGATCTGAGAATAGATGTTGAACTTTAAGTGGTCAAACAATCAAAGAAGTGGACAAACAATCTTTGTGACAAAAGAAAATTATATAAAATTTAAAATGTCTGTGTTTATAACTAAAGTTTTACTGGAACACAGCTATTTACCTTGGTTTACATATTGTCTAAGATTACTTTCATGTTAAAATGGTAGAATGAAATAATTATGATAGATTTTGTGGCATATAGAACATAAAACATTTCCCATCTAGTTAGTAACCTTTTCTACAGAAACTATTTGCTGAGCTCTGAACCAAACAATCAAATCAAATGGGGAGAGATTATAACACTGGATAAAACAAAATAAAACAAGCAAACAAATGAAAAAACACACCTAATTTTGTTTTGTTTTGTTTTAATTGATTTTAGAGAGAGAGATAGTGAGAAACTTCCATGCGAGAGAGAAACATTGAATCTTTGCCTCCTCTACATACCCCTGATTGTGGAATGAACTTGGAACATGTGCCCTGACCAAGAATGGAACCAATTAAGTAACTAAAATTAAAAAGACTTGCAACACCAAATACTGTAGAAGTGGGAACTCTCCTCCCTGTATAACAACTTGGTATAAATATTTGGCACTTTAAAAAACTGTAAAAAACACCCACTCTTTGACCTAGCAATTCTAAGTGTTAACCAAGAGAAAGAAAAATAATGTACAAAAGATTTTTGCAATAATATTAATTGCAACTTTATTAATAATAACCTCAAACTAGAAACATGTCCATCAACAGAAAAACAACCCACCCATTGTCGTATATGCATATGATGGAACAATACTGAGCAGTTAAAAAGAAAAAAAATGCACAAAATCTCACAGACTATGCCGAGGAAATCACATCACACAGAAAAGAGAACATACTCTGATTTCATTTACAGAGAACTAAGAAAGGTGGATAAAACTAGAAAAGTTGTTGCATCCACAGTAGTAAAAACTATTTTCCTTTGCTGTGTCACTTGTATTTGTGTAGAATTGACAAGAAGAAGCCTGTAGAAGGTAAGGCATTGCCCCTGTGCTGAAATCAGGAAAAGTTGGAACTGTGTCTTACTTGTTGCCTGCATGATATCTTTTTATGGTAGTATTTTTAGATAATAGTGAAAACATTAATGCATTTCCACTTGTTTCGGTTACAGATGTTTGGAATGATAAATTTCCCCTTGGATAACCTAAGCCACATTGTCTCTAGGAGTGATAGATATTAAGAATTACACCAAACGGAGAAATTTGTGCAAATGTATTTTTTCAATTTGATTATTTTCATTAAGTCACCCTGCCTCCTAGATAGGATGGGCAACTTTGATTATATCTTCTTTATTGTTGAAGTCATGTTCACAATTAAGTTAATTCAGTAATGTGTTGTGGGCAGAAACTCTTTCACATTTCTAGCAGAATACTTATTGTATAATAGGATTGAGTGAGTGAGGAAAGCAATTATCATTTCTTAGTCCTACTGTGTGCCAGGCTTTCTCAGATATTCTCAGATTACCTTGTCCCATATAATTCTAATAACCACCTGGTGGAATGGAAATTTTTACATTTAATTTAATTAATGTAGACACAAGAGCCTTTGAATTTTTACTTACTATACCTCAAGAATGTTTTATTCAAATTGAGTTCTATCCATATCTAAAATATTTTCTCTCCACTGCATGTCTTCCTTATTTATTTTGTGCAGACAGTGTTTATAAAGTGTGACATTTCTTTTTCAAATCATTATTAGAAAACATGGTGCCATAGCACATATGCAATGCTTAGCTGGCCATATTTGCAAATTGGCCTAATCTCATAAAGTGGTTGAGTGGGCATGAATTACAAAACACAGATAGATGGTGTTTTTTCCTTGGTTACTCTGCTGTAGCTTAAGAATACATTTTTACTTTGATAAAATGTGATACACACCAATCCACCCTCCCCTCCTTCCCTCTCCTTATTTTGCTCTGGTCTTGTTTATTTAACAAACTTTTTTCAGTGCCTAACCTATGACAGGTACTGGACTTCAGTGATGTAGAAAACAGACAAGGTTTATGTATTCATTTAGCTTTAAATATATTGAAGGGAGCCAAAAACAAGTAAGTAAAGAAATATACAAAATTTTAACTTTTAATAAGTTTTTTAAAAGCTATAGATGACAATAGTTTGGCCATGGAGACAACCTTTTTAGACTGGTTGAGCAGGCTTTTCTGGGGAGGTAAAACTTGAATTGGGATTTGAATGGTAGGTGGGACTAGCGGTACAGAGATCTGGCAAAAACATTCTAGACTCTGGGAACAGCAAGTGCAAAAGTCTCGTGTGGGAGTGAATGTGTTGGAGAATTCTTTGAAGGACAATGTGAGTGGAGCACATTGAAAGGGGATAAATAGGGGAGATCAGGAACGTAGAAAACATAAATCATTGCTTGAAGCATAGAAGTGTTTTAAGGATGTGGGTAATATCATCTGAATTATTTATTTAAAAACCTTCCTCTAGCCCCAGCTGGTTTGGCTCAGTGGATAGAGCGTCAGCTTGCGGACTGAAAGGTCCCAAGTTTGATTCCAGTTAAGGGCACATGCCCAGGTTGTGGGAGGGATGTTGCAGAAGGCAGCCAATCAGTGATTCTCTCTCATCATTGATGTTTCTATCTCTCTCTCCCTCTCCCTTCCTCTCAGAAATCAATAAAATATATAAAAACAAAACAAAAACCTTTCTCTAGTTATCGAAGAGCATGAATAAAGAGAGCAGTTAGGTGATTATTGTCCTGGTTTGGGTAAAATATAATGATGGCTTTAGCAAATGTTGTAGAAATCCAAAATAGGGTGATTCCAACTCATTTTAGAGAAAGAGCTGGTAGTACTTGATGCATTGAACATAGATAGGCATGTTTTCTACATCATGGACTAATTAGTTTAGTATGATTTAACCAGACAATTGGTGATTTGAAGATCTAGTTAGTACTAGATATTTTCAATTTCCATTGGTGTTCTAGGTGTGAAAATGACACAATCCCTGATGTAAAGACTGCTGGACTTACTGAATTTTAGGAGTGAGCCTCGAAGTCTGAATTTCAACTAGTCTGAGAACCACTGGTGTGCTAAATATGCACCTGTTTTCCCAATGCAGAAGTGGGGAGGAGAAATAGAAATAGATTATCTTCCCAAGAGTGAGATGAGCCTGGAGAAGATAGTAATTTAGAAGACTGAGTATTTATATTGAGACTAGTTACTTGTAGAGACAGTATTTAGATTGAAGGCCAGGTACTTTCTGAAAATAAAATTAAGAAAATAATCCCATTTATAGTTGCATCAACACTAATGAAATATATAGGAATAAATTTAACCAAGGTATTGAAAGATCTGTTCACTGAAACTATGCAATGTTGATAAAAAATATCGAAGATGACACAGAGAAATGGAAAGATCACTCTTATTCATGGGTTGGAAGAATTAATATTGTTAAAATGTCCCTAATGCTGAAAGTGATGTACAGATTCATTACGATCTCTGTGAAAATTCCAATGGCATCTTTCACAAAGATTAAGAAAAAATTCTAATTTTTTTTATGGAGCCACAAAAGATTCTGAATAGCCTTAGTAATTTTCAGCAAGAAGAACAAAGCTGGAGACATCACACTGCCTGATTTCAAAATATTCTGCAAAGCTACCCAAATGAAAACAGTATGGTATTGGCATTAAAACAGATATATAGACAAAAGAGAATAGAGAGCTCAGAAATAAATTTACACATGTACAGTCAATTGATCTTCAACAAAGTTTCCAGGAACGCACATTGAGAAATTATAGTCTCATCCATAAATAGTGCTGGAAAGACTAGATATCCAAATGTAGAAAAATGAAATTGGAACCTTTTCTCATACAATATACAAAAGTCAACTCAAAATGGATTCATGACTTAAACATCAAACATGGAACTAGTAGAGCTAGACATAGGAGAAAGGCTTCTTAACATTGATCTGGGCAATGAATTTTTTTGGAGGTGACTCCCAAAAGCACAGGCAACCACAACAACAATTACAAAAAAAGAAAGACAAATGGGATTTCAACAAGATAAAATGCTCAGCATTGCAAAGGAAACAACAGATGAAGAGGAGAGAGACTGGAAGGAAGAATGGGAGAAAATATTTGCAAACCATATATTTGATAAGAGGTTACTATCCCAAATGTATAAGAGACTTATAGCAAGAAAGTAAATAACCTGATTTTAAAATGTGAAAAGGAGACATACAAATGGTCAAGAGGTATATGAAAAGTTTCTCAACATCAGTATTCATCAGGGAAATGCAGATCAAAACCACAGTGAAATTTCACCTCATATCTGTTAGGTTGTCTATGATCAAAAAGATAAATAATCACAAGTGTTGGTGATAATATGGAAGAAAAAGGACACTTGTACACTTTTGGTGGGAATGTAAATTGATACAGTCACTATGGAAAACAGTAAAGAGAATTTTCAAAAAATTAAAAATAGTATTGCTCTGTGATCCAGAAATCTCTCTTCTGGGTATATATTAACCAAGGAGAATGAAGTCGGTATCTTGAAGAAATGTCTGCACCCTCATAGTCATTGTAGGATTATTTGTAAGAGCCAAGATATGGATACAAGCTAAGCATCTGTCATTGGATGAATTAATTTGAAGAGTTGAAATATTGATATTCAACATAATATTATTCAGCCATAAAAAGAAGGAAATCCTGTCACCTGTGACAACATGAATAAAGTTAGAGGATATTATACTAAGTGGAATAAGCCACAGAGAAGCACATACTTCATGATTTCATTTATATGTAGAATCTGAAAAAGTTGAACTCAGAGAAGTCAAGAGTAGATGTAGGTAAGCTTGGATGTGTGTCGGGGGGGAGAGTGGGGAAATGTTGATCAATGGGTATAAGGTCTCAGTTATGCATGATAAGTAAATTCTGGAGACGTAAGGTATAGAACAGTAGTAACTATCTATAATAATAAAAGTATAATATGCTAATTAGACCGGACGACCTTCTGGACGAAGCTGGGGCTGCAGCCACGGGATCGAGGAAGCTGCCCCAGCTTCAAGGGATCCAGGCAGCCGCCACAGCTGCGAAGGCCTACTCTTGCACGAATTTCGTGCACCGGGCTTCTAGTAGTTAATAATACCACATAGTACACTTAAAAATTGCTAAGTTATTAGATCTTAATTGTTCTCACACAAAAAAGTAACCATGTGAGGTTATGAGTATGGTGAGGTGGTGAATATCATATATGGCAATATACTTGATTATAGTAATTATTTTACAATGTATAGATATATCAAAATGTCACATTATATACCTTAAACATAAGCATTTTTAATTTCTTAATTATACCTCAATAAAGCTTGGGGCCAGAATTGAAAGCCTAAAAGCCAGAAGTATCAGGGTTTTAGGGAAAATATAAAAAAATAACTTTGCAATATGGGGCGGGGGGTAGAGACTTCTTAAAAATTAGAGAAGCTCCAAAAATCATAAAAGAAAAATTTATAAAGTGGACTTCATCAAAATTAAAAACTTCTGTTCATGAAATACACCATTGAAAATGAATACATAAGCCACAAACTAGAATAAGATATTCATAAATAATATATCTGGCAAAGGTCTCATATTCAGAATTTATACAGAATTTATGTAACTAAGTAATAAAAAAAACTCCAATTGAAAAAAGAGTATAAAACTGAATGGACACCTGTACACCACACCAGAAGCTATTTTAATGGCCAATAATCCTTTCAAAGTTTTCATTATTAGTCCTTAGGGCAATGCAAATTGAAATCACAGTGTGGTACCACTTTATCCATTTGAATGGCTAAAAAAATAAACAAAACACCTGTTAGTATTAAATGTTGTTAAGGCTGTGGAGCAATTGAAACTAAAAAATTGCTCATGAGAGTGTAAAATAGTACAACCACTTTGGAAAAAGTGGTTTTTTTTGTTTGTTTGTTTTTTTATGAAAACAAACATACAGAATGCTCCCATGATTCTAGCTCTGGGTGTATATGTTCTGTGAATTTCCTTCCCCTTGAGTGTTGGGATCTATGAATATGATGGAATAGTGATTCCCTGGATTAGGTTACATTATATATGAATCTAACCTATCAGACTACAATGAGATTCTTCTGCTTTTTTTTTATTGTCTAAAGTTTTATATATATCTCCTTTTTCCTGATTGACACCCGCCCCCCCCCCAGCCATTCCCACCTCGGGCAAGTCCCCACCACCCCAGTGTCTGTGTCCATTGGTTATGCTAATATGCATGCATACAAGTCCTTTGGTTGCTCTCTAACCCCCACCCCCCACCCCCGCCATCTCCCCTGCCATTTGTCTCTGGATCTATTTTTATTCATCAGTTTATGTTGACCATTATATCCCACATATGAGTGAGATCATGTGATATTTATCTTTCTCTGACTGGCTTATTTTGCTTAGCATAATGCTCTCCAGTTCTATCCATGCTGTTGTAAATGGTAAAAGTTCCTTCTTTTTAAAAGCGGCATAGTATTCCATTGTGTAGATGTACCACAGTTTTTTAAATCCACTCATCTGCTGATGGGCACTTAGGTTGTTTTCAAATCTTAGCTAAGAACAGACATATAGACCAATGGAACAGAACAAGAACCCAGAAATCGACCCAAGCCATTATGCTCAATTAATATTTGACAAAGAAGGCAAGAGCATGCAATGGAGTCAAGACAGTCTCTTCAATAAATGATGCTGGGAAATTTGGTCAGATACATGCAAAAAAATGAAACTAGATTACCCACTTATACCATACACAAAAACAAACTCAAAATGGCTAAAGGACTTAAATGTAAGATGGGAAACTATAAAAATCCTACAAGACTCCATAGGCAGCAAAATAGCAGACATACCAGTATGTCGTAGCGATGTCTTCTGGTTTTGAAGATCTTAGCTGTCATGCTCTGAGCTGGTCACAGGGTTACGACCTGTTGGCATCCTCTAGGAGTTAAGAGTGATCCCTGCACAACAGCCAGTATGAAAGGGGGGAGTTTAGTCTTACAACTGCAAGGAACTGAATTCTGCCAGCACCTGGATGAGCTTGAAAGAGGACTTTACAGCCTTCAATTGTGAATGCAACCCTAGCTTGATTTCAGTCTGCTAAGATCATAAGCAAAGAATTCCATTGTACCGTGCAGACCCAAGTTTGATGGAAGCACTAAGGTTATAAATGGGTATTGGCTTAAGCTGCAATATTTATAGAAGTTTGTTACACAGCAATAGAAAATGAATGCATACTTATTTATTATCTTTCCTTTGCTGCACTTTATTCAAGAGTTTCCACTTGCTGATCATTTAGACTCTTTTCATTTCATCTTTACATCTCTGACAATGTCATATTCAAATTGTAAAACCCTGTTTGGTCTCTCTGTGGAGAAGGAGACACTGAAGTGGCCCATTATGTTGTGATCAATCCCTGTCGCCCAGAGTAGGAATACCAGGCTTACAAATCACGGTGTGCTTGTCCAGAGGGTCTGTATACTTAAACACATGTCTAATTTGATTCATATTCCCAGCAAGACTTTGTAATTAATTCTTCTGGGTTTTCCCCTCCACCAAATACATGTCCTTTTATATTATGTTTTCCCATCTCTATTGGCTCATATTTTCTCCCAAGGTTGAAGCCCATTTACTCATTACCGGCAAAGAGATCTAATCCTTCAGACCTCTCTCTCTTTTATTTCTCCGTTCTTAATGGGGCATTACCAAAAAATGTAGGGCAAATTTAGAAATGTTTCAAAGACCTTGCATTTATTAAAGTGACCAAGCATTTTATTCATGAGAATTGAAATAGGAATAAAGTGATTTCAAGTCAGGATCCAAAATGCTTTCCTCAAATATACAGATTAAATTAATATGCTTTTAACTTCCTCCACAGATTTCACTTTTCTATTCAGGACTCTGCCGATAACTGAATATCAATTTCCAACAGGAACAAAAGG
>NW_005872951.1:0-15798 GCF_000147115.1 Myotis lucifugus | reverse complement strand
TGATTTCAGAGAGGAAGGGAGAGGGAGAGATTTAGAACATCAGTGATGAAAAAGAATCATTGATTGGCTGCTTCCTGCATGCCCCCCACTGGGGATACAGCCAGCAGCCAAGGCATGTGCCCTTGACCAGAGGCCAAATGCTCTTTCCACTGAGCCAAACAAGTTAGGGCTTACCTATGGGTTTTTGAGGGGCTGTATAATTCAGCAATATCTCAATGAAAAGAGTGCTAGAATAGAAGCCAGGAATCTGGACATTTGCTTTGATTATCCCACTTTTGCATGCATATTATTTCTTGGGTAGCATTGATCACAATTGCATTTTATTGTGTGCTTTTTTTTCTGATTTGTTTAACATCTAACAAAACAGAGTTCCATGAGGTCACAGATGTGAATGTCCTGCTCCCACATAGAGCACACTGCTAGTCATAGATTGGACACATTCTAATATTTGCTGAAATGAGTTAAATAGCTCTTGAATTAAAGCAATTCAGGCACCAAATTGGTGTAATATTATCTTTGTTCTGTGTGTGTGTGTGTGTGTGTGTGTGTAATATTATCTAATTTATTTCTCACAACACCTTATTGAATAGGGAATAAATATCCCATTTATGGGGTTAAAATAACTTTTTTGTTATTTATGTTTTTCCTAAGTAAAAGTATCAAAATTCAAAATTAGATCTGCAGAGCCAGCTTGCCAAATACTGGTGGGAACATAGGCATTAACTCTGTTAGAGAATTAAGCAGTGGGCCTGAGTAAGGTTCTTTCATATTTTCATTGAGATCAGATTAAAGTATGACAAGTAGAATTTTTAGATGGTGCCACCATCTTAAAACTCTTCCTGTGCACACACCTTCTCCCAGTTATTTAATTAAACACAAATGTAGGTAATACTGTGAAGAGATTTTGCAGAAATAATTAAGTCCCCAAATCAATGGACTTTAAAACAGGGAGATAATTCAAGTGGGCCTGTCCTAATCTCATGAGCCCTTTCAAAGCTGTCAGTCTACTCTGCTTGCTTGCAGAAGTGGAAGTCCAGCAGATGCACACCAGCTGGCCTGGAAGAAAACAAAACGTTACTCAAGTGAAAAAAATAGCAGTAGAGTGTGTTGAAAAGACTTTATTATCAGAAATGGCTTATCCTCTGAATGGCTGGTTGTGCTTAATTACTGTCACCTCTATCAGCCTCAGTAGTACTCTTCGTAGTAAAGCAGGAAACTTGTAATAACTATTACCCAGTGTTGCTGGGGTAAACTAACACATAATTGACATGAAGGCATTTCACAATACAAATGTAAGAGGAACCGTTGCTGAACATTAAGCTGTTTTCTTTTCCTATTTTGCCTTTATTGAATCATACACTTTATCCCTCAGAATATTCGTCAGTATATTTTATCCTGAAATATTTGTGTGAATAAAAGGCGTCAATTGTCATATCTGGGTTAAAGGTATAATGATTACACTGTTCTAGTACTTCTCACTTTAAATCACTACTATTTTGTTTTTATTCATCTTATCTAATAATCAGTAAGGATCAATACATTCTTGAATTACCTTGAACATACAGAATGTTGAGTATTGTGAGTTAATAAATATCTCATAAATTAATGCAACTTTCTTCTTACATTATTTTGGTGCAATTTATATTAAAAAAAAAGATTTCTGGGGACTCTTTCCCCCTCCCCAGGTAGGAGTCTGTGCTGTGAGATTCTTTCCCCCTCCCCATGTGGGAGTCTGTACTTGTTCTTCAATAAATTCCCACCTTTGCTATACCAAAAATATTTCTTAGAATTTATAAGAATTAAACATTCACTGATTTTTGGTAGGCAAATCTAGTGAGTAATAATGAAACAAAAATAGTTTTAATAATTTTCATTCTTGTTAAGGAGGACACATTTGAATGTATCTAATATCACTTGACCTCTCCATGATTTCTCTTGATGCTTTTTAAAAATTTTGTCTCAGGATTTAAAATCTAGTTGCTTAATAGACTCAGTGTTTTGGAGAACTGAATGCATCATTTTCATGTATCTTTCTCTAGTACTAATTCTAAAGTCTTGTCAGATTTCCCAGCCATGTCCACACATGTTGGCATTATTTTCCTTTTCCCACAAATCTGTGCCATTGAGGTTCCCAGCATGCCCAAGAGCTAAGACCACAGGAAGAATGACCTGACATGTTTACAATGAGACAAAATAGGGAAATAAGCAGAGGTCTGAACCAGCATTACTTGTTCCTTTGGGTGAAACAAGCCTTTCCAAAAGCCCTTTCAGATCGCTTTTGCCTTTTGCATATGCGCATTTTCTAAGATAAGTGTGTTTGTGTTAAGCAGCACCTACTGCACCTACTGCATCAGTGGTAATGGACATGGAGTAGATTACTGAAGTATCATGGGATACATTCAGGAGTAAAGATAATGAGCTAAGTACTTTTATTATCTATAGAAAAATTTGTGAGATTATTAGATGTTTCCCTTTCTGCAGTGCAGAGGGCATCAGGGAACATGGAACCCTGCTCTTCTAATTACACTGGAAGAGCAAATGCTTGGGCATGAGTAGAAGTAGGAATTTTAATGGCCTCTGTGGCAGGGACAAAAAAAGAAGAAGAAAAATCAGAGATATTTGTACACATAAAAATATACTTGGAGAGCTTAAGGAGTAGAGAGAAAGCATGAAGTGCTCAGTAATCACATCTGGTTTTATAAGACCAAAGCATGAAATTCAAGATAATGGAGTGGAGTATGTGTTTGTATATGTGTGTGTGTCTGTGTGTGAGAGAGAGAGAGAGAGAGAGAGAGAGAGAGAGAGAGAGAGAGAGAGAAAGAGAAATTGAGAGAGAGAGAGAAAGGAAGAAAGAGAGAGAGAGAGAGTATGTGCACACGTGCGTATGAGAGGAAGGATGAGTAGTTTATTTAATCTCTTGCTGAACATTGGCATACTTCCAATCTTTTGCTATTATAAACAGTGATGAAATATATGACATTATGCTTATATTTTGTTTATGGGCAGCTGCATCTTTAGGATACAGTTGAAGAGGTGCAGTTACCATTCAAAGAGGAAATGCAAATGTTATTTTGAAAGCTACTACCAATTTGCCACACATAGAATTTGTCCAATTTTTATATTTTTATATTCCCCAAAGCAAGCAAGACCTTGTCTGCTTTGTTCCACAGCCTTGCTAACAATGTTGGCACATTTGAATTTTTGCTAATTTGAGGGTGAAAAATAATATATCTGATCCATAGTTCTCATTTTGAGTGAAGCTGAACACCTTTTCATATATTAAATTGTCATTGGTACTTATTTTTCTATGAACTGTCTCTTCATGTTGCTTGAACTCTATTTTTTTTATAAATTTTATTAAATCAGTTAGGGTGCCATTGATCAACATGAACATATAGGTTTCATGTGTGGGTTACAAAATCTGTGTATTGTACTATGTAACCACCACCCAAAGTTAAATCTTCTCCTGTCAACTTATAAGACTCCTTCCTCCCCCCAACCCCTTTTCTCTAGCAACCATCACACTGTTGGTTGTGTTAATCATATCAGTTTTATACCTCACATATGAGTGAACTCATATGGTTTTTACCTTTGTCTGTCTGACTTATTTCACTTAGCATAATGTTCTCAAGGTCCATTCATATTGTTGAAAATGGAGCTATTTCATCCTTTGTTATGGCTGAGTAGTATTCCATTGTGTTTATGTACCACATCTTCTTTATCTAGTCCTCTATCACAGGACACTTTGGTTGTTTCCATGTCTTGGCCACCTGGAAAAATAGATAATTATCTCCTCCAGGAATGATGTGTCGAGATTTTTATAGCATGTAGTACTCACCTCAATATGGTCCTTAAATCTAGCTGGGTTGAATAAATGACAAAAAATTTTAGTGTGAATTGAATAATAGACCACTTCACTTTGTGTGACATATGAGTATCAAAAATCTTGCCAGTCTTCTCATGTACCTGACCCCAAATATGTATACTGCTCACTTATGAATTAGTGAGTACCTATGTTGAATAATTTCTGATAATCAATTACTATTGCAGGCAAATATGTCAGATATAGACAGATCCAGTTTTTCAATTGACTTTTTTTTAATCTTGGAGAATGCATTTGTCAACTTTGTCTTGGTTTTTGTACCTATGAAATTAAAGGTGAGATATTATGACTACCTTTAAACTATAAAACTATTTATATAATTTGATTATCAGTAAGAATAAATGTATTTCCCTAAAAATAATTAATGGTGATATGAGAGAATTAGATCAATAGCTCCTAAAATTTTTATTTTTTAATACCATATTTTGAAAATATATTCCCATAAGATTGAATTTATTAATTAGTGATTATTTAAATTTATATCGGTCATGGTATTTTTTTTACATATTGCCAATCTAGGTTGATATAAATTTACTTTGATATTTTCCACCCTGTGGACCTTAACTAAAGTAAATGTATGTTTTTCATGATATTTTTGGAAAATTCAAAAATATTTTCATAATACTGATACTAACAAAAGGATCACTAGAAATATGAAAATATAAGGCTGAAAACCAATGAACTAATTGGTATTTAAAATATCTTCTAATTTTAAAATTTTATGAATCTTGTGTCTATACCATGAGTGATAAATTGCAGAATGCCAGTTTTGTTTAAAGAGAACTATGAATTTTATACATCATTACTTGTCTCGATAGTCATACAGAAGTAAGAAAAAGGATTTAATATACAAATGTATAAATATAGATGTAGACACAAAACCTTTTAGTATTGTAGATCTTAGGGATGAATGAAAAGTTTGTAACGCAGAATGATTTAAATATAATGGTATTACATTTTCCAAAGTAAAATTGGTACAGTTACTCAGTGAAATGCAGAGTATGTTTAGCAATTTAGAAACATTTAAGTAAGTAGGTGAAAGAAAATGAGTAACTTGGCTGGCTTTCAATATAGGAAAAAAAGTAGAAAGGCCAATATCTGTAAGGTTTAATTTTGGTTTAACTAGATTACGTTAAAAACTTTGTCATTCAGTCAATTACTTCATGTAGGTAAATGCAATTTTCAAGTGCATTACAAGGGTCCCTAGTGCATTTTTTATCTAATCTACAATAGATTGAACTTCAACAGCTTGCTGACTAATCAAACACCAGAGATTAAAAGGAATAGCTCTTGAGTTTTTCTATGGCATGTTTTCCTATGATGCCTTAGAAAAAGTATTTTTGTGCCTTAAAAGAGACTTTCAGGAAAATGTAATATATAGTAAAAGCTCAGGTTCATAAAGAGAACAAAGTTTCCAATGCCATGTTCGCATACACCAGTTGTATGAACTTGGGGAAATTATTACTCTTTCTGCACCTCATGTTCTTCAGATATAAAATTGAGAGTGTAATAAGGTGGATATTCTCACTTAATGGACTTCCACTTAACTGGCTCATTCAGTAATCTGCCTCTCTCCACATCCTCTGTAAAACATACTAATTGATGACCAAACCCTGTGAACTCTTGGTGCTGGTAGACTACTCTCTATCATGCCCATAGCCTTTTCCTAGAAAACAATGCTTGCATACCAAGTTTCAGGGGTTTCCCCCGTAAAACAACATGTATGTGGTTGCATTTGGTATTTTATTTATATAATTTAATTATATTTAAGTAAATTGATAAGATATGACCATACAGATAGTTTTGATTGCATTGAAAAGTCTATAAAGATGAAGCACAATAATTATACAACTTTGTACAGGTAAAACAATAGTAAATGATTGGAAATATAAATATCTAGGATTTGGCACTCAGCTTCACAAGTATTTTAAATTATCCATTCATTTCAAAATAACAAAACTGGATATTAATGAAGATCAATTATGTGTATGATTCATACACTGGAATCTAATCAGCAGGCCAGAAAAAATAAATGCCATGGTCCTACATAAATACCTTTTAAATGTTTTACATTAAAATGAAATATTAAACCGAATTCGAATATTGATAGTGGAGTAAATGATGATAAGCTTTGTTCCTGGTAGCAGAATATTGGGACAAAAAGTGATTTAAAGGCACTGGGACATCATAAACCAGGAAAAGAGTTTACTCTTGAAAAACTTCAACTGGAACAGTAAGAATTATGAGTTTGTGTCTTTTTTTGTCAAAGGATATTATCCAATCTCCTGGTAATGGTAGCAGAAAAGCACAGCCTGATCAGATAGGAGTGATAAGAGAGGCAAAGAAGCCCCAAATCTGTGCACAAGCTTTGCCTCAATCTCTGGCTGTGTATTATAATATGCAAATGAGGGTGAAACAGTAGGGCCCAGAGTAAAACAGACAGAAAGATCAGAGAGAACTCTAATTCTAAAAGACTGAGGTACATAAATTGAGACTTTTGAGTTTGCTGCTTTCCACAGAGACTTCACAGGCTCACATATATTTTATTAGCAGGCAGACTACAAGGTCATCTATTACAAAAATAAACAAAGTAATTAAAGAAAATGGTTTTAATGAATGAGCAGTTAGGAGATCTCAACAGATAAATGGAAATTACTAAAGGGGAGAGAGGGGTGACTGGATAAAGAAAGTGAAGGGATTAGCTAAAGAATATATATGCATACTCTATGGACATGGATAATGGTTTGGTGAGGGCCAAGGGAGGGGAAAGGTGGGTGAGGTGGGTAAAGGGTGGTGAAAAGGGGGGCACCTGCATTTATGTCAACATTAAAAAATTTTAATGAAAAAGAAAATCCTAGACCTGAAAAGTATGACAAGTAAAATAAAAAGACTAAGTCAGATGCTTCAAAACTTTGAAGATGGGAGTGGGGTCAGGGAACATGAAAATTAATCTATTGAAAATAAGAGAGTTGATTAAAAGAAGGAAAGCAAATTGAAGGAGAACTAACAGTTTCAGAGTTCTAGAACAATAAATAATTTGAATTTATATACCACATTTATCTGTCTATAGATATGCAATAGCTGATAAAGGGCTTATATCTAAAATATATGAAAAAACACACACACAGCTCAATATATAAGAAGACAAACTTAAAAAACATATGGTATCCATGGCTGGTTTGGCTCAGTGGATAGAGCATCGGCCTGCTGACCAAAGTGTTCCAGGTTCAATTCTGGTCAAGGGCACGTGCCGTACCTTAGTTGCAGGCTCCTCCCTGGCTCAGGCCCTGGTCAGGGCTTCTTCAAGAGGCAACCAATGGATGTGTTTCTCTCACATCGATGTTTCTTTCTGTCTTTCCCTCTCTCTTCTACTCTTCCTAAAAATTAATGAAAAAAATATCCTCGGATGAAGATTAACAACAAAAACAAAACAAAACAAAACAAAAAAAATAGGGTAGATTTGGGTAGACACTTACAAAAGAAGATGCACAGAAGACCAATAAGCATATTAGAAACTACTCAACATCTTTAGTCATCAGAAAAATGCAAAACAAAACCACAAATGATCTACCAGTATGTGTCTACTACACTTCCAATAGAATGGCTACAATTAAAAGAGAAAATTAAGTCTAGAAAGTATAACAACTGAAATGTTCATACATTGCTGGTGGGAATCAAAATGATATGACTATTTGGGAAATGTTTGGCAGTTTCTTAAAATTTAAGCATATGCTGGGTGGAGGAGGGCAAAGAGGGGAAAATGGGGGACATCTGTAATAGTGTCAATAATAAAAATATACTCTTAGCATGCTGCATATATCTCTATAGTCTCTTTGGAATAGAGGCTCCATGAATATGGTAGATAACACTATTCCACGCCCTCCCCTCCAAAAAAAAAACACCCCCCACATACACAGTGGTAACATGTGTAATCTTTTGAGGCCTTGCCTGAAATTGGCACCTTGAAATCTCCATATTCATTTCATTGGCCTAAGCTAAGTCAACACTAATAGGTTATATTATGAGTGGCACTTCAAAGTCACATGACAAACACTTTAGATATTAATTTAAATCAAAGGACAGTGTGAAAAATAATATTTATCAGAGACAATATAATATGGCATTAGGAACTTTTACATGACTATTTAATGAAGAAACAGTATAGGAGATGATAGAGCTTTGGTTAATGGAGATGAGAAAAGAAGAAAGAAAAATTGGGTCAGAGCTGAAAAGGGTCTGTGAGTACTTATCTAAGGACAGCATGCTTGGTTGACCATTTTCTAAGAGTAGGAGGAAAAATGTTTCCCAGCCAGATTTTCAGCAATTTCACTGTCTAGATTTAAAAGGACTTCATGAAAGTATCAGAATTAAAGCTCATCTTTTCTCCAACCTCCCTGGAATGATTATTAACAATTGAAAATATCATATAGTATATAAAATGTTTTCTTGAAAGTTATCTGACTTATCCCTTTAAGAACCTTAAAAAGTAACATTTATTACTGAAACTGTTTTATAGATGAGCAAGTAAAGGGTCAGAGAACTAAAGGGTCCAGTTGCACATAAAAAATCAATGCTAAAAATCAAATATGTATCTTTTAATGGTACTCACACAGATTTTACATTATTTGATTGCTATTAATCCAGATTTGAACACATAGAAAGTGTTCAACAAATACTTCCATAATTGAATTTGTTCAGATGAGCAATTGCTGCTTTGGTTCAGTAAGAAGAACATAAATCACAAGTCTATAGGAATTCTTTCCTTTCAAATTCTTTCTTTTTTTGAGTATGCAGAAAAAATATTTATTTTTCTTCAATTTTGGCCATGTATGATCAGAAAATAAGAGCAATTATCAAGTTTTCAATTGTTAGTATGAGACAATCTCTTTTTTCATGCTGCAGTTAAAGCAGATAGCATTAGTATTCCCATTTTATAAAAGAGTAAACATATGGCCTACAAGCCCTTGCCCAATAGCAAAGCAGCAATATTAGTGGCTAAACTAAAAGCTCAATCAGGCCTGTTCCTCTTCTTATTTATTTACTAGAGGCCTGGTGCATGAAAATTCATGCACTGGACAGGGGGTTTCTCAGCCCAGCCTGCCCCCTCTCACAGTCTAGGAGCCCTCAGGGAAAGGAAGAGACCCAGCGATCAGGGTAAGGCGACGCCCCATTACACCTCTGCTGCTGCCACTGCCACTGCTGGCAGCGCAAGCCTCAGGCAGCCCTGGTTACCTGAGCCTCGGGTGGCCCTGGGTGGCTGGGAAGCCGCCATCCAAGTCTTGCCTGTGCCTTGGGCCAGCCCTGGGCAACTGGGGGGCAGGGCTCAGAGGAATGGGCGCCACTATCTTGTGGCTGTGGGTGCCACCATCTTTGAGGGCAGGACAGTCAATTGGCATATTCCCTCCTTATTGTCTGTGAGTGCTGCCATATTTGAGGGTGGGGCAGTCAATTAGCATATTCCCTCCTTATTGGCTATGGGCACCACCATCTTTGAGGGTGGTATAGACAATTAGCATATTCCCTTCTTATTGGCTGTTCACGCAGCCATCTTTGCGATGGTGTGAGGGTCAATTAGCATATTCCATCTTTATTAGATAGGATTTATTTATTTAATCCTCATTTGAGGATATTTTTCCATTGATTTTTAAAGAGAGTGAAAGGGAGAGGGAGAGACAAAGAGAAATATTGATATGAGGGAGACGCATCGATTGGTTGCCTCTGGTATCAAATCTAAGACCCTTCAGTCCGTGAGCTGACTCTATGTCCACTGAGCCAGACTTGCTAGGGCCTCTTCTTATTTTTTAAAATAAATTCCATTCTATTTTTTTTTGATTATTCAGAATCTAGCCTCATATGTGGAATTTCTTCCTCAACTCTAGAAAGATGATTGCATTAAGTGACCATTAAATTGCAGTAATCATGTCTTCATTAAAAATGTGTTCATTCTAGTCAAAATATGCTGATGTTTTCTATTAGTTCTTAGGCTGCTGAGTTATCATGGGACCTGCTTAATACATTGAATTAAGAGACAGTTGTTCTAGCATATGTTAATTTTGGTGTTCTTAAGTGTTTATTAGTGAAGATCCTCTATTGAATTCCCTCTACCTCTTTATTTTAAAAATTATAAGTGTTAAATTGTCTTCATTATCTCACAGGAAGCATCATCTTTTGATTTCAACCTAAATGTTTATCTGTTGCCCACCCGCCCCCTGCCCCAGGAAATGGTGCCATACATAGCAATAGGAACAAAGAAAGGAAATCCTTTATTCCTAAAATGTACCCCCCCTTTTTTTCTGGTTGTAACCAGAGAATTATTCCAATGCTCTAATACTGAATTCCCCAAAATAGGTTCCACATATAGAAAAGAAAGGGTTTTAAGGACAACTATGTTGGGACACACTGAATATGACCTCTCCCTTTAAATATTTCTAATATATATATTGAAGCTCTGAGAAGAACACTAATAAGAAATTGTCACTTTTAAAATCCATAATTTAAAGACTTATAAGAATAGCATTTAAATATTTTTCAAATAAATAAAAAGTACCAAAACTCATTTTGTGTAAGAATGTGATGGTAGAACAGAAAATTTTTTTGTATACTTATAGACAATTTTTTTATAGCAATTGATTTTAGACCAGTGAGGTACATGTTATACTTCTAACATTTAAAACTGTAATAATACTTAAAAATGATAATATAATACTTAGAGTTATAATACTTAGAAAGCACTTGGTGTAGTATATGTCTCATCATACATACAATGCAATTATTTAATAAATTAAAGAAAATAGTTCTAAAATCAAATTGTATTGGCAAAGAATTCAAAGTCTGGTATAGAGAGATATACACATACAAAAACCATATAGAGAATGAAAAATTTAGATGCTAATATTCATATAAATTGGGTCTAGAGCAGCGGTTCTCAACCTGTGGGTCGTGACCTTTTGGGGGTCGAATGACCCTTTCATAGGGGTCGCCTAAAACCATCGGAAAACACATATATAATTGCATATTGTTTTTGTGATTAATCACTATGCTTTAATTATGTTCAATTTGTAACAATGAAAATACATCCTGCATATCAGATATTTACATTACGATTCATAACAGTAGCAAAATTACAGTTATGAAATAGCAACAAAAATAATTTTATGGTTGGGGGTCACCACAACATGAGGAACTGTATTAAAGGGTCACGGCATTAGGAAGGTTGAGCACCACTGGTCTAGGGTAACAGAGCTTATGAAAAGTCTGTTTTTCTGGACATACGAGAATTTCATGCCTTTATTCTTGGAAAAATAACTTTTTTCCCCCCGCAAATGGTTGAAACTTCTCTGAGAAAGGAGCTGACTCAGCATTTTATAAGCAACAGAGGCCGGCAAGATCATGACACGAGTTCTTTGTCATCCTCCACATGGCCCAGTGTATAAGAAATGGGAAAAAGACAATTCATTTTTCATAGCTCCTTCATGTACTCTTTGCGTGGGCTGGATTCTCTAATGCTTTATTTCAGGCCATTTCCAGCTTTTCTCTAAGATCAATATTTCAAACTTACAATAGACTCTGTGTGTGTGTGTGTGTATGTGTGTGTGTGTTTGTGATGGCGATATTGTGCTCCATTTCTAACTTCTATACTGCTGATACAACCATACAAAAACAGGAGAGACAGGTCTACAGAACTCTGCAAACAGCAGGTGACTGATAGCAAAGTGAATATTATTAATTTATAATGGATGAAACTACATTAGGATAGAAAAAATAAAAAGTTGGTAGAAGGAGTGGAGAAGAAAACTATATCCAGGTGATATGCCCTCGAGATGGCCAATAAATAGCTGGATAAGAATCTTCAGAGCCTTCTGATATTTTTATTCTTCTTTTGAAAAAGACAAGTATAAAAATGTCAATCAAGATTCAAATATAAAATATTTATAGCCATGGAGCACATCTTCCTTAGACACCACCTCAGCAAAACGACGTCTTTCCATTTACCTACCCATTTGTTCATCTATCCCCCAGGGAGCCAGTCAAGTGCCACTGCAGTTAGGGGTGTGGGCTAGAGGCCATCATAGCAATGTGAATCCAGTGAATCCACTTGACTGTCCTCTTGGGACTGCTGTGGAAAGAAAGGAGAAGGAAGATTGAGGAGCAACTAATTTTTGGAGCCACCAGAATAAGAAGTAATATGGTAGAATGGTAAATGAGCATTTGGGCTCTCAGTATTAATAAGCTTGTGGGTTCAATTTAGACCCCCAGTGTGGTCTAGTGGGGGTCTGGCCCCTCACCAGCATTTAAGAGTTAGGTGAGGCTTTTCATTACTAACACACATTCACAACCATTGCTTCCTCTTCCTCCCATTCATCCTTCACTCCAGCCATATCTACCTCACTGTCTGACATTACTTCACACCTTCATGTGCTTTTCTCACCTGAAGTACCTTTCCCACTTCTTTCCTTCTATTACCACTGGCATCCTACCTGCCCAACCCCAATTCTGATTACAGCCAGGGTTACATTTAGATCCCCAAAGAGGTTGATGCTGTTGCACAAAACTAGTCTCAGTTCTGCATCATGGAAGCAGCTGCTTCCTCAGCCACTGTAAATGCTTTGAATAAGGAGTCTCTCTTTCCCATGTACCAAGCTGGGTGACATAGGTGGCATTTGTGTCGCGCCTCACAGAGCTGCTTTGTGTGCATTGCCTCGGTGTTATTCTCATGGCAGATTTCTGGAACAGGGATTATCGCCACTCCTTTTTAAAATCTTTTGTAAAATGAGCACTGTGATAGACACTGAAAACATGAAGATAATACCTCCTGTCCAACAGTTAAAAGTCTAGAGCAGCGATGGCGAACCTTTTGAGCTCGGCATGTCAGCATTTTGAAAAACCCTAACTTAACTCTGGTGCCATGTCACATATTGAAATTTTTTGATATTTGCAACCATAGTAAAACAAAGACTTATATTTTTGATATTTATTTTATATATTTAAATGCCCTTTAACAAAGAAAAATCAACCAAAAAAATGAGTTCATGTGTCACCTCTGACACGCGTGTCATAGGTTCGCCATCACTGGTCTAGAGGGTCTGACACAAACATTTACAAAACTGTGATGATACAAGGAGAATCCTTGAGGGTCCAGAATTAGTGGAGCAAAGTTTTATATTAAACCTTGTTTTAAACCTAGGCAGGGCTGATTTACAAACTAACCTAAAAAAACAAACAACAAATTATTTTATTATCCTAAACCTGGAATTTGTGTAAGTGTAGAATAACAATTATACTTTCTCTAAATAGGAAACTTAATTGGAAACACACTAAGATGAATGTATATGTTTTAAATGTTTTCTTCATTTCTTATATTGTTGTAAAAAATCAAAAGTCCTCTAGAGGTCGCCGATGGGCTAATTTGAGAATGGGCCCCTTTATGGTTAGTTTATTTTTGCTTAGAATAAGCCACTGTACGGGATTATGTGGTCACTAACACTGGTGGGAACAAAACATCCCCTTTGACTCTTCTCTAGAATTATAACCACCCATGGACAGTTCTGACTCACTTCAGTATAGAGCTGTTTCTGATGGAATCATCCACAGCATAATCCCACAACTAGAATGATCTTTGAGAACTTAGAGAAATCCCCATCAATTTCTTGTATTAAATACTCCTGAGCACCATTGATGAATGACACACCGTGACCCTTGAGAGAATTTAAGTTTAGTAAATTTCTTCATTTACTATATGAGAAACTAAATCTCAAATGAGAAAAATTATTTGCCCCAAATCACACAAATGGTTAGTTACAGAGTGAAGATTAGGGCCGACGTATTTTGACATCCTCTCTGCTTAGTTTTCTTTTCTCTAGTCCAGAGTTTTGAACTATGAGCTCAGTGCCATTTAGTTTAATGAACCTTTACCTAGACCCTAATAAATGCCAGCCATATGTTTTGATGGATGCTGAGATGAATTATGGTACCTGAATTACGGTAATGAGAGCAGAACCCATACACACATAAGTATAAAGATGCTATGTAGTAAGATAAAGATACTACTTTCTAGGGAATAGAGGGTACCATAGGAGCATAAAAGGGCACCTGTCCACATCTAAATATCTTGTGGGTATACAGAGATATCTCTCCGCTTGAAGTTATTTCTGAGATGATGGAAAAATTAGTTTAACTTATTCCAGAGAGAGAAGATGGGGAGATTGTGGAGGAAAGATGATGAAAAGTAGAGCCACTTTAGCCAGACTGAAATATTAATAAGATTGTGTCTTTGAGCAATACAGTTACTGGCCTAGTAGTTAGGACACTTGAGTTTTGCTTCTAAGTAAGTTGGGTTAGGGGTAAAATAGTTTGTTCTCAGCTGAAAGTCATGAGTTTTCTAAATATACGATTAGATAAGTCAAGGTATTCTTATACTTATATTCATGAGTCTTTAAGCCTGGGGAGGCTCATACTATGCTGTCAGATGTAATTTTTTTTTTTACTTTCTCATTCTCTGCACCCCCATCTTCATGTTGTAGATGCTCTGGTTTAGGTGAGAGTGGCTGAAACAACTGGGATTCTCTTCTCCCATCAGCTCCCAGTCACAGGGTATGGTCTCTACCGGTAGGTACCAGGGGCCAAGAATACTGCAGCCCTGATTTTCCCTCCCTGGATGCTTTTAGGGTTGAGGTTTCATGCCAAGAGCAGCAAACTGAGGAGACCAGAGGCTGCCATTTACTTCAATGTTTACTTAGCGTAGAGGTATAATTCCATTAGAAGCAGGCCCCTGTCCCTTTTCCCAGCTCCAGTGTAGTGGACTGAATTCTGAGCAAGGTAAGAGGCCAGTTTTAAGGACTAGTGATCCACAGTGATGCCTGAGGACATAGGCTTTACTACGAAGAGGCACGGAGAAGTTCATGCCTAAGCCAGGAAAAGAGTCACCAGAAGGGCTCACACTCATGCCTGGGGGTCTGGAAGGCTGAGGCAATCAGAGAAGGAAGAGTTGAAAGCATTCTCCATGCCACACACAAATTCATGAGCAAAGGGAGGAAGTCTTACTTGGCTCAAGAGTTCTCAGTACAACCTTTGATCAAATGCTGGCTGAATAATAACTTACCTCAGGGTTAATCCAAGGAAGCCTGGCTCAAAAATAATACTGCATTTTATTGCTGGTCATCTGGCAGACCATGTGTGTGCCCAAAAGTGTGTGCTCTTATGAGCAACCAGAGAGGGAACTTCTGAGCTATTAGTCCCTGGCTGAAGGCAGACAAATGTGTAAACTCCCTGAGCTGTGAAAGCCATATCCATATCACACCGAGATCCAAAGATAAAGTATAAAAATCATACTGGCTCTGGTGGCTTAAGCACATCCTTGTTGTATAAACATGCATGGCTTATGCAGACTCCTGGATGAGCCCTAGAAAGTCATGCTAAAGGTAAGTACTTACCCTTTGAGACAGCATGGAGGGACCTGAAGAATATTATGCTAAGCCAGTGGTCGGCAAACTGCGGCACGCGAGCCACATGCGGCTCTTTGGCCCCTGAATGTGGCTCTTCCACAAAATACCACGTCGGGCGCGCATGTACAGTGCGATTGAAATTCGTGGCCTGTGCGCAGAAGTCAGTATTTTGTGGAAGAGCCACACTCAAGGGGCCAAAGAGCTGCATGTGGCTTGCGTGCCGCAGTTTGCCGACCACTGTAAGCGAAATAAGCCAGTCAGAGAAAGACAAGTATCACATGATTTCACTCATATGTGGAATCTAATGAACAAAAGAAACTGATGAACAAAATAGATCCAGAGACATAGAAGCATGGAACAGAGTGTCAAATCTCAGAGGGAATGAGGGGGTGAGTGGGGAGAGATCAACCAAAGAACTTGTATGCATATATGCATAACCTAAGGACACAGACAATGAAGTGGTGAAGGCCTGGG
>NW_005872950.1:16472-34485 GCF_000147115.1 Myotis lucifugus | reverse complement strand
AGGGCTGGGGAAGAGGTTGTGTGTGGGGGGGGGGGCGGTAATGGAGAGGGGATGGAGACCAGAGAGGGACAAGTCTCTCAGAAAGCAATTAAGCATCTCTTGGTGGCCTCAGGGACAACCTCAACTTTTTGTCCTTCTGCCCAGGAAGGCTGAGGCGGGGGAGGAGGATGGGGGAGGAGGGCATCCGTGGCTGCGTTGAGGCGCTCACAGCAGAAAGGCAGCCCCATCCGACACCAGCAGCAGCAAGGGGGGCCCGGGAACGGACATAGTGGGGCCCAAGATACAAGGAAGCCCCTCCCCACTGGCCACTGCTGAGGGCAGCTCCGGACCCCAGCCCAGCAGAGCGGAGAGGCCGGAGTGGACGACAGTACAGCCTGGGACACGTCCAGCCTAGGCCAGGCCAGGCTCCACCGTAGCTCACAGAAGCCGCGGCCCGGCTGCCCCTGGGTCAGATGCCTGGAGGTCATAAAATGACACGGCATCCGAGCTGCTAAGGGCTCCAGGATGACTCTGCCTCAGCAATTTCCAGGGCAAATTTGCTTTTTTGTTTGAGTCTGGAAATAACAGCGCAGACTCCCCAGGGCCCAGGAATCCAGCCACTGGCTCCTGATTTCTCTCCCGGAGCAAGACGCAGCCAGATGCACAGGGCAGCACTGAGGTCAAATGACAACGGCCTGACCGGCTGCCCCCTCAGCAGTCGCCAACCTTTCGGACCTCACGGACCACCAGGGGTCCACGGACCACCGGTTGGCGACCGCTGCTCCAGATGCCGCGACCCCACTCAGAGAGGTCGGCGAGGGTCACTGGGCCGCTCCATACCTCTCGCTGGTCGTGCGAGTGGCCTGAATCCTCCCTGGGCAGCTAAGGGGCGTCTCTATTGCTATGGGGGCTGCTCTCAGCACTAACCAGATGAGTGAGGAGCCAGGAGGGGTGCAGCTCGTGCAAGACGCATTTAGGTATTTCCGCGGCGAATCCTTGCCCAACTGCCCCAGCCCCTTCACGGTGGCTCACTCCCCTCCCAGACCAAGTGCCTTCCAACAGCTTAAACCCTCCGGCCTCTGAGCAGGGCCTGCTTCCTCTCGTTGTCACTTATCAATGACTTTGCTCATTAGTTCCTTGCAAGTGTTCGCGCTCCAAATGCAGCCGAGTCCTTTCCACGCCTCGTTTGCAAACCAGTCTGGCCCGATCCCTTCTTGCAAGCCCCCATTTCCCTGGGTCTGACAGGTGCGGTGACCCAGTGTCCGCGGTGCTGGGTGCCCACAGGAAATGCCAGAGACCAAGGTCTCCCCAGGACTGGCAGCTCGGATGGCCCCCGGGCAGAGCTAACCCGAGCCTGCTGCCCTTTCCTTCCTGCGGGTGACTCAGCAAGAAGCTGGCGGAGAGAGACACAGATCTAGACCTGGATCTCGCAGAGGGGGTAGCGGGCAAGGTCACGGCTCTCGTCTGTGTACAGACAGAAACAGGTTAGTCATGGGGCTGGGCACAAATGCTCCACCTCACCCAGAATAAGAGAAGTCAGATGAAAAGTGTACCCAGCCCTAGCTGGTTTGGCTCAGTGGACAGGGCATCGGCCTGCCTGGACTGAAGGGTTCCGGATTCGATTCTGGTCAAGGGCACATGCCCGGGTTGTGGGCTTGATCCCCAGTAGGGGTGTGCAGGAGGCAGCCGATCAATGATTCTCTCTCGTCATTGATGTTTCTATCTCTCCCTCTCCCTTCCTCTCTGAAATCAATAAAAATATTTTTTAAAAGAAAAGTCCACTCAGATGCATTTTCCACCGAGCAGATTGGCAAGAATCAAAGGTTTGACAACTGCTTACGCCGGCAAGGGTGGGGCAAGGAAGCCCTGTCGTGCTTTGCAAGCAGGATCGCGAACCCGCACGGCCTCCGCGAGGGCCATTTGGCAATATCTGCTAAATGCACAAATTCTTCCACCCAGCAGCTCCACTTCTAGGAAGTCCCAGCCAGCTGTGCGGGCACTTTTGTGAAATGACCTGGGTGGCATTGCTTCTGAGATTGGCGAGGCCATGTGGGCGCCCGCCGTCGGGGACTGACGCCACGTTTACCGGACGGCCAGTGGCAGGAACAGGGAATCAGGACCAGAGAGGTATGGCCGTGGAAACAGCCCCCAGACACGCCGAGAAGTGGAAAAACAAAAGAACATGCAAAGCAGGAGCGGAGCAGCTGTGCGGCCGGCTGGTTTCAGTTCTCCCCGAATGAATGGGCCTGCACGCTCCCATCTGGGGGGAAGGGGAAAAGGAAAACAGTCCGCGTGCTTGCCTGTGGTGAGGGCTGAAGGTGCTCCCTGGAGACCCGAGCGTTGGTCTCATCGGTCACCCAGGAGCAAGCCTGTTCACTAGGCACCTTTTTGCCTTGTCATCTTCTGCAAAGCGCTTCGTTTGTGTCGCCGCATCCAATCCTCAGGACAGACCCCCTTCATCAGATAAGGAAATGGAGGCCCAGAAGGTGGGGTCATTGCTGGGAGGTCACACAGCACGTGGCCGAGCCAGGATTTGCATCCCGGTTTTGCTGCCTCACCCTGTGGCTGGAGAGTCCTGGGGGTCACGGAGGTCCTCATTTCCACCGACAGCAGGATCCAGGCCGCAGGGCACATGGGTTCAGGCACTGGCATCAAGTTCTGGGTCAGCTACATCCTACCTGGGTGACTTTGGGGAAGTTGCTTCTTGGGCCGACTCGGTCACTTTGCCTATAAAGCAAGAGTAATAATAGCCCAGCCGGCGTGGCTCAGTGGTTGAGTGTCGACCTATAAACCAGGAGGTCACGGTTCCATTCCTGGTCAGGGCACATGCCTGGGTTGCGGGCTTGATCCCCAGTGGGGGGCTGGGGGAGGGGGGCGTGTAAGAGGCAGCCATCAATGATTCTCTCCCATCGTTGCTGTTTCTATCTCTCTCCCTCTTCCTTCCTCTCTGAAATCAATAAAAATATATTTATCTCATGTCCCAACCCTTTAAAAAAAAGTAATAATTCTACCCAGAGCAGAGGGCTGTTGTGGGGATTCAGGGAGCTGAGCAGCAAGGATGCAGTGACCTAGAAGAGCAACCAGGCCCGGCTTCCTACAGCCCCACTTGCCCCCCAAAGGCGCCCGCGTCCCAGGGGTCGTGCTCAGATCCCAAAGAAGAGTGGTTTGCGTTCATTCTGACATTCCTTTCTCCTTCCTTCTCTCAGTCCCGCGGCTTCTCCTTCCCGCTCTGCACTGGCTCCAGCAGCCGGCAGCGAGGAGACCAGACCGAGGCTCTGCAGGGAGATGCAGGCCAGCCGGGCGGCAGAGGAAGGACACATACGGTATGTGCCTCTCCCAGCAGGAGCCCCTCTGCCCCTCCCCGCCCTCCCCGCTACTCCTACTCCGCTAAAAGCCCCAGACAGGTTTTCCTTGGAAATGACAACCAACCGGACACAGACAACAGAGGGGAAAGGTGAATAATTGACCGTTTTTCCTCTTTCCTTTCCTACTAAATAGGTTTGAATACTAAGCCTTCCCCCACATAGCATTCTTTTTTTTATATATATATAAGATAAAAGTTTCTTTCTCTCTCAGGCTGTGGTCTGGAGGCGGGAGGTCGTGTTGTCAGGGTTTTGGGGTGCCAGAGTCTTTAGAGAGCCAGCTGTGGTCCTGCCCCACGTTCTCCCAGGATCCTCAGCCGACTCCCGGCCAGCCTGTCTCGGTGGCTTTACAGCCCAAAGTGCCTTTACAAAATAATTATAATAATTACAGATACATATATATTTTATTGATTTCAGAGAGGGAGAGAGAGAGAGAAACATCAATGAGGAGAGAGAATCATGGATCGGCTGCCTCCCGCATGCCCCCCACTAGGGATCAAGCCCACAACCCCAGGTATGTGCCCTGACCGGGGATCGAACCGTGACCTCCTAGTTCTTAGGTGGATGCTCAACCACTGAGCCACACTGGCCCAGCTGTTTCAAAATTTTTAATAAGAATGAATTCCTTTTGTGATTTTTTAAAAAAAATTGTGACTGTTCCCCGTGACCGCATGTGTTAATGGAACAGTGTCTTTTGTGGCCTTTAAGAAGCGTCCAGCCCTGCTAAGCTGCAGGCCCCTCTCCCACGCCTGCGTGTAGGCCACTTGGCCCAGTGAGGACACCCTTAGTCTGCGTGTGGCCGTGAGATCAGCGCGCATGGGGACCTGGGTTCCAGGAGAGGCGGGGGAAGAGAAGGCGGACTCCACATTGGCTGTGACCATGGCTCCTCCCTCCTTCCTCCAAGCCCCCAGGCCTGTGACATATGTGTCTCCCTGGCTACCTGGCAGACCAGGCCGCAGGCCGGAGCCACGGCGTTGGGAGGCAGGGACTCTGCAGAACAGAATGGAGTCAGCACAGAGCACATTTTAAAAAATCAATCATTGGGAAAAAATAAAAATAAAATAAAATGAAAAATCAATCTTCGGGAGGACAATCCATCACCGGGAGAGCCGCCCAGCAGAGGGATGGGGTGGGCGCCGAGGCCACCCTCCCAAGGAGCCGGCGTGCAGCTGGGGGTGCCGATGGCTCAGCGGGTGCTGAGGCCAGCCTGGGCCAACTGTATCCAGTGCCCAAGGGCACAGCGGGGCTGGCACACCCTTGCCACCGCCAGGAGGAAGGGGGCCGTGTGCTTGGTGCTTCTTTGTTTGCTGTTGGAGCTCCTCGCACGTGGGTGTGGAGCGGATCTCCCCAGTGCGGCTGGAGTCTGCCCAGGACCAGCCCTCCCAGCACCTCCCAGGTCAGGGAAAGAGGCTGGGGTGCCGTCCATGGAGAACCCAGGAGACCCAGGAGCAAAGAAAGGGACCACATAAGGAGACCCCTGTTGCTCCCATTAGGGGATGTCCCACTGACGGGCAGAGACAGAGGCAGGTCCCCAGGACGTGTCCGTGGGGGGAGAGAGGCAGGGGCGGCAGGGCCCCCACCCCCAGCTAACCATGGACACCAAGTCACTGAGGCAGGTGAGCTCGCGGCACACTGGCTCTCAGGGATCCCCCTCCTGCCGGCTCCGCAGGCACCGTTGGGTGTGTGCAGGGGATTCCTCAAGTACGGGGAGCAGGTTCCATCCTGTCCTCCTGAGCCGCCAGGGACCTGGGCACCTGGGGGGCAGAGGGAAGCAGTGTTCCCTGCTGGGGCTGCAGGTGCTCTCGGCCAGTGACTCAGGGCGGCCGTCACGAACCCCAGGCCCTGAGCCAGCACCACTTCCGACCCCAACCCGGCCTCAACGTGAACAAGTCCAGCCGCCTGGTTGGAAGAGACACCAACACAGCCCCTCCAACAGTCGTCTCTTACTCAAAGCGCAACCCTCTTCCCTCCTGTGTCAGCCCGGGCGGAATCAGCTGGCAGAGACCAGCCTGAGCGAGGCCTCTCATGCAGGGCCAGCAGTTTCTGTGAAGGGCCAGACAGCAAAGCTATTCAACCTCTTGCCTGTGGGCTCCGTCACAGCTACTCCACTCTGCCCTTGTGGCATGAAAGCAGACAGGCAATAGTCAACAAGTGGACGTGGCTGTGTTCTAATAAAACTTTATTTATCAAAACAATCGGTGGGCCAGGTTTTGAGCGTAGTTTGCTGGCCCTGCCAGGGCAGGCCTGAGCATCCCTGAGAATTGGCCGTCCTCGCTAAACTCCCACGGACCCGCTGTAGCCATCCAGGTTCCCCCATAGCCTGTCTGTCCACCACCGCAGAGAGGAGGAGAGTTTCTATGGGGGAAAAGAAGCAGATGTTTGCTTGAACGGAGCACCCGCGCCCCACCCCGGCCAGTCCCTCCACCTCCGGCCAGTGTATTTAAACCCGAACAGATACCTCCCCAGTGAGCACATGTTTGCAGCCACTTAGAGAGGAACAAGGAACCAGCTGCCTCCCAGAGGGTATGTGAGTCTAGAGAACAGTCTGGAAGCCTGGGGAGGGGCCAAGAGCAGAGATGTTTTTATTCTCACATCACCTGGGGCTAAAGAAGGGGCTACAGTGGGAAACACCTCAAGGTTCAAGAGCTGCTGCCACTTACTAACTTAAGGACCTTGAGCAAGTTCCATAACCTCCCCGAGCTTCAGTTTCCTTGTTTTACGAAACGGAGATAAAAATAGTACTCAGTTCCTGGAGCCCGAAGGTTTCGACCAGATAACCTATGGAAAGCATTTAACACAAGACCTGATAGACGTGGGCAAGACCAGACCTGTGACTGGACTGTTGGTTTACTCACCCGGCCCCTCCCCTGTGTCAGACCCGTGCTAGGACCTGCTAAGTTAAACCGTATAGGATACTCAGAGGAACCCTGGGAGGTACCCCATGTTACAGGGGGGGAAACCGAGGCTCAAAGAAGCCATCACGTGCCCCAGGGCACACAGATTTGCTTTTGTCAAAAGGGAGCGAGAAGAGTAAATCGACAAGATGCACAAGAAGGGCAGAATGGGAGTGGGCGAGGAAGCTTGGGAAACTCCACAGACAGAAGACAGGGCAGGGAGGCAGCCCGCTGGAATGACTGTTCTCCCTTCTGGAGAGGAAGAGTTCAGCTACCTGAGCCACCATGCGCTCAGCCGGGGGCCTGTCTCTTGTACACCTGCCAGTCTCTACCGGGAAAGCTGACTGTTATGGGTACAAAGATTCTTTGGAGATTGTGGGTGGACACCCCAGGCCCCCACTGAGAGGTTGAGTCCATTCCTCCACATCCCAGTATCTGGCAGCTTTGTGACTTTTTGACCAACAGAATATGGCCAAAGTGATGCCACCCTTATCTGCACCCAGCCCTTGAGAGACTGGCCATTTCTACCGACCGTTGGAGTCAAAAGCTGCCACTTAAGAAGCTGGGGCCACACTGCTGGAGAGAGAGGCCGCGTGGAAGAGCCCTGAGCTGCCATCTGGGACACCCAGCCCAGTCGGGCCTTCAGATGACCACAGACCCAGCTGCTCTCCGATTGCAAATGTATAGAGACCCCGCCCCATTCGCTGAGGAAGAACTGGTCAGCTGAGCCCTGTCAACCTACACAACCGCGACAGATAAAAATGAATCACCAGGTTAAGCACTGAATTTGGGGTCCTTTGTTTACACAGCCCTCAGTGACACGAATCCTCTGGAAGATTCATCTCTTCCCCAGTCTTACTCACTGGGCTACTCTGGGGCTACAAGGACCCGCAAGCTCCAAAGTGCACAGTCCCTCATTGATGACTCGACCGCATGGTCTCCTGGGTAACCATCCTTGGTTGCAGAGCAAAGTTGCCGGACCTGCTGCTCCTTCTGGGGTTGGTAGGAAACCTTTCAATGAAAATCAACCAACATCTGCCAAGCAGCCAGATGCTCCTGGCACTCTGAGCAACTCAAAGGGACATGCGATGCCTTTTATTTGACCAGCATTAAGCAGCTTAGCAAGCACTCCAACGTATTGAACCTCCTGTCACCCGTGACAACCATGAAAGGCAGCGAGGCAGGCATGGCTCCTTCTGTTACAGAACAGGAAACTGCCCGGGACCACACCAACAGGCGTGGCCGAGCCAGGGCTGGAAGCCAGGGCACCTGGTGACCCGTCTACAGGCCTCCTTCACGCTCACACCATCCCTATTGTCCCCAAACCATCCTGGACAGCAGCCTGGGACTTGATCAGGTCCATTTTCCCAGGTTGAAGAAACAGATCATTGGAGACGAGAAAGCATCCATAGGTGCCAAGTACATGCTGTCGTTACGGGCCCTGAAGTCACCTTCCTGGGTTCAGGTGTGGCTCTGCACTGAGCTCGCGTAACTTGGCAGTTACTTCCCTTGCTGAGCCTCAGTGTCCGCATCTGTAAAGGGAGATGCGCTGCTGCTGAGAGCTGTCATGCCTCTGGGGGGAAGGGAGGGCCTTGGAGGCTGTCCTGAATGGCAGAGCACCGTGGAGGTGACCCTCAGTGATTCTGAATGCCTTGCTCTCCAGGAAGTGGTCCGACCTCCCCCAGGCTGCCATGCTGTGAGGAAGCCCAACTAGCCAGGTGGGGAGGCCACACAGAGAGGTCCTGAGACCACAGGAAGAGAGAACGATGTTTGCCTAGTCCTAGCTGCCTCAGCCCCGGACTGTTCCAGCACCATCCACGGTCTGATTGCAACGGTATGACAGATTGGAAGCCAGAACCAGCCAGCCAAGCCCTCCCCAAATTCCTCACTCAAAGAAACCAGCGATTGCTGTTTGAGATCATTAAGTTTTGGGCTCATTTATTGTACAGCAATAGGTCACTGGAACAGAGTTGGCTGGGAGGTTTGGTGGGTTAAATGTTGCTTCTCTTCCCCACCCCCTAAGAAAAGATACGCTCACCTGGAATCCCAGAATGTGACCTTATTTGCTATCAGGGTTTCTGCAGATGTAATTAAGGTAAGGGTTTTGAGAGGAGATCACCTTGGATTAAGGTGGGCCCTATATCCAATGACAAGTGTCCTTATAAGAGACAGAAAAGAAGACACAGAGAAAAGTGCCAAGCCCAGTGGAAGGCAGAGATGGAGTGATAGGAGGCCACAAGCCCAGGAATGCCTGGAGCTACCAGAAGCTATAAAAAGCAAGGAAGGATTCTCCCCTTGAACTTTCAGAGGGAGCGTGACCCTGCTGACACCTTGACTTTGGACTTGTGGCCTCCTGAACTGCGAGAGAATAAATGTCTGGCCACGTAAGCCACGGAGTTTGTGGTAGTTTGTTGCCGCCCACTTCCAGCCTCCAGAATGGTGAGAGAATCCGTTTCTGTGGCTATAAGCCCCCCGTTTTGTGGTGCAGTAGCTCTAGCAGATGCCTACAGCATGCTTCCATCTCTCCTTTGACTTGACCCTCCCAACTACCTGTTAGTGGCTCTCTGCTACCACCTGTGATGGCCAGCCTCCAAGGTGGCCTCTACGATCCCACCTCCTGGAGTTCCCTTCATGAATACGGCTGATCTGTCACCAACAAGATAGTGTGGAAACAACAGCGTGCGTGTTCCATGGCTTAGTCACTGTGTTTCAGTTCTGCCTTGTCCTCTCCCGGAACACGCTCCCAGGGGAAAACCCACAACCACGCCCTGAGGCTGCTCCAACAGCCTGTGGAGAGTCCACGTGCTGAGGAACCGAGGCCTCCAGCCACCAACCAGCTCCGTCTGAGGGCACCGTCTACGAAGCAGACCCTCCAGCCCTAGCCCGGCCTTCAGATGACCACAACCCCGGCCGACATCATGGCTGCAGCCTCATGAGGCACTCCAAGCCAGTACCCCAAGTTCAGCCACTCCCTGACTCCTGACCCATAGAAACTATACGTCATCATGGTGGTTGCTTTGTACCACTAAATGGCATGGTAATTTGTTACGCAGCATTAGCTAGCCAATACACTTTTTCCTATCCCGACAGAGGCAGCATGTGTAGCAGTTAAAAGTGTAAGTTCTGGGGTCAACTATCACTTACTAGCTAATGACCTTGAACAAGTTACTTCAGTCTCTCTGAGTTCCCTCGTTTATCCTTATTTATTTAAGGACCCCTGTATCCGCCTTATAGACTATTGGGAGGAGCAAAGGAGTTAATATACAACATATACAGTCCCTGGCCCATAGTAGACACTTGTTATTATTATATGGGAGAGAAAACAGCTCTAGAGAAGTGAGGAGAGAGCCCCATGGCCACACAGCCAGCTCCTCAGCAGCCAGACCGAGTGCTGAAGCCAGGTCTCCTGTCACCCTGTCCAGTGCTCCTGGTTTAGCTTCCCAGCCCACATCCCAGCCCAGGATGCTTAGCTGCAAGCACTGGCAGCAGCTGGCTGTGCACACTGAGCTGGGGGTAGGGGAGGGGAACGGCCAGTCGGGTCAGACTGTGGCCCTTGCCCGGAGGAGAGCGCCCCAGCCCCTGCAGGAGGGATGTGGACAGGCACGAAGAGCAGGCAGCAGCCGGCTGGGCACCCCTGAGAGGACTTCTATGGATCACATTTCACTGTCAGAGCGGGTCCAAGGACAGGGACCGAGCCGTCCCAGCCCTGGTGGGAAATGGCCAGGAGGAGAGCAGGACAACTGCTCTGAAACGCAATCCGGTATTAGGGCGAAAGGGGTGTCGGGAGTCAGTCTCACTGCATGGGCGGCTTTCGTTCAAGCAGATCAACATGACCTTGGGCAGCAGAGGCCTGGAGCCATGGGCCCCTCAGAGGGTCTTTCTCTGAGTCTGGGCACAGGCTCCACATCCGATCGCGGGAGGCGGCGAAGGGTGGCAGGGAACGAGGCCACGGAAAAAGGCGCAGAAATAAACGGCGGTGGCATTTGAACTTTACCTTTGGTGTGTGTGTGTGTTTTTCTAATATAATATGTTTTTATTGATTTGAGAGAGAGAGAGAGAGAGAGAGAGAGAGAGGGGAAGGGAGAGGCATAGAGAGATAGAAACATCAACCATCAGCTTCCTCCTGCATGCCCCCTACAGGGAGTCAAGCTCAAAACTCAGGCATGTGCCCTGACCTGGAATCGAATCATGACCTCTTAGTTCCTAAGCTCAACCACTGAGCCACACCGGTTGGGCTAATTGATTGGTTTAAAAGAGAGAGGAAAGGAGAAACATTGATGTGCCGTTTCACTTACGTATGCAAGCATCGGTTGATTCTTTCTTCTTTCTCCATCATCATTTATCCCCTCTATGCCCTCTTCCACCTCCACCCACCCCCTCCCCCACTGGCTGACTCTTGTATGTGCCCTGACCAGGGACTGAACCTGCCCGGGGCCTTGGTGTATCAGGGTGATGCTCTAACCGACTTGCTCAGGGCTCGAACCTGACCTTTGAATGAGCAATAATATCACGTATGGAAATTGCATGCAAAGAACCTCCAGGTGTGCTTGTCACTTTCTGGTGCTGCCTCGGGGCCAGGAGTAGCCGTGGTGAAACATCAAGGAAGGTTCCTGGGTGCGGTGTTTCCTAAGTTGGCACTGAACAGCAGCAGAATACGCCTCCCCAACGTGTGCCTCTGTAGCGCAACCAGGATTTTGAGCTGATTACTCTGAAACCCAGCCTACGCTGGAGAAGCCCTGCGAACATCCCGCTTCCCTGTGTGAGGGAAACGCACATTTATAAAGAGAATCTCCGGGTGTGCGGTGTCTCCCTCTCTGTACCGGAAAGAGAAAGATGGCCCTAAAACTCCTGCTATCCAGGGAGAAGGCCACCTGCATCTGCACAACAAAACCTGCTCTTGCTCCTCACACTTTCCCTGGCCACCCCCCTGCACCCACCTCCCCACACCTTTCCGTTGTCTGCAGCGGAAGATGGGATTTAAGTCTGAATTCTAAGCCACCCCTTTGAGCTCCTCACTTCCCCCTGGGCGTCTCTTACGGATACAGAAAGTGTGCATGTTAACGAACATGTTTGTTTTTCTCTTGTTAATGTGTCTTTCGTTAGAGTTCCCAGCAGAGCACTTAGGAGGGTAGAGGAAGCGGTATTCTCCCCCCCGCCCCCCCCCCGCCCCTCCCCCGCCCCCATCACCTTGACCTAAAATGCCCAGTTCAGGCATCCAAGGCCCTTACATCACAGGCTGTGGATTTCCTCTGGAGCATTACCATGTCCAAAAAAAGGAGTTAGGGTATAAAGGGGCAAGACGGGACACCAACCGGAAGTAACGCAGGGACTGCCCCTGACCCTGACCTCCAGGAAGAGGGAACCTACAAGGGGTCTGGCCGAGAAAACGTTTCTGGGGCTCGGCCACATTTTCTTCTGGACTTTGCCCCTTCCCCTTCCCGAGATGCTCGCCTTCCAACAGGCACGGATCCAGGGCCTTCGAATCCTGTGGGTCCGTGTGGGCAGTTAGACCTGAGCAGCACCAGGACGATGGGCCAGGTGCAGAAGGTCACCAGGGCGGAAAGCCCCGGGCGCCCAGCAAGGGGCAAACCTGGGAAAGCAAGGACCTCGCCACAAGGTGAGCTTTCTCCCCTAGCATCTCGCTGGTCATGCGGCTGAGATCCCCTGACCTCTCCTCCCCTGACCTTTCCCCCCCGACCTCTCCTCTCCTGACCTTCCCTCCCCTGACCTCTCCTCCCCTGACCTTTCCCCCCCTGACCTTTCCCCCCCTAACTTTTCCCCCCCTGGCATGTCGCTAGTCATGGGTAGACAGACCCCTTGGAGGAGGAACAAGGGCCCAAGAATGACCTCATGCAACTCCCATGCGTCCCTTGCACAACCCCTCCTTTCGGCATCCACCTCTAGGGCTAACCTCCGGGCCTCCGTGGCATTTCAGCTCCAGGGCCCGGAAAAGCAGAAAAACCAGACAAGTGAAGCCATGTCCTACATCAGGACCAGCTGCACTGATGAATGGCTCCCGGCCCTGGCGCCGACCAATCGGTGGAGACCGCCACCCGGAAGGACACACCTGGAGGGCTGACGAAGATGCTGCTGGGATCCTCCCTGGGACCTTCCCTACCCCACCCCCCACGGGCCACCTTCAGAGCCCTCCCTCCTGGAGCACACCAGCTCTCCCTCCTGGAGCACACCTGTGCCTTCCCCTCCCCCTTTCCCCACCCCCAGGGTTACCTTCACCCTTTTCTCTCCTAAGCTCCGGGCCCTTCTTGTGCCTCTGTGACTGGTTCCCTGAGTCCGTTTCTTCCCGGCTCACTTCTCCTGCCCTGTGACTTTCCAGATACACTTTCTCCTGCAGTCAGGACGCCAGGCCTAACCTTGATGTCCACCGCCGTGTGACCTTGCGTAGGCTCTCTTCCCACCCTGGCCTCCGGTTCCCACTGGGATACATAGAGCCAACCTCATCACCTCGGCTTCTCCGAAGACACGCAAGTCACGGGCTTGGCTTGGTTGTGAGGTGGGTCTGACTCTGACTCTCATCTTCTGTGACCTAAACTCCGTCCTGACACTTGATTGCTGACACTGCAGAATCAGATCACAGTCTCAAAACAGAAAGCAGGCCTGGCCCGTGTGGCTCAGTGGGTGAGCATTGACCTCTGAACCAGGAGGTCACGGTTCAATTCCTGGTCGGGGCACATGCCCGGGTTGTGGGCGCGATCCCCAGTGTGGGGTGTGTGGGAGGCAGCTGATCAATGATTCTCTCTCATTGCTCTCTCTCCCTTTCCCTTCCTCTCTGAAATCAATAAACAAACAAACAAAACCCAGAGAGCAAAAAGGCCCTCAGCAGAAACCCAGCCCTGGGTGTAACTGGAGGGGACGGTGGCAGATGGGCCTGCGAAGGGGTTAATGCAGCAGGGTGGGGACGGGGACAAACCCCAAACTGAAGGGAAAGGACCACATGAGTGACAGCGAGAACGGAGGCTGTTGCCGCAGAGGCTGAAGTAAAGACTGTCTGCGGCCACGTCCCACTTCAGCGCAACCACAGCTGCCATTAAGACCCTCACATGCGCCATCGGTGGTTCTGAAGTCAGCACAGTGTCTGGACTCCGCCTTATCATCAGAGGGGAGAAGAGCAGCGTGCAGACCAAAGGGGCTAAAGTTTCAGTGGCTGCCCGGCGTCCGAGCTGCAGCACGCTCCCAGAATAGCACCCAGTTCCCGGCAGCCTTGGTGGCTTTGCAGCTGGGCTTGGGCAGGGCTGGGGGGGGGCGGGTTTGAGGGGGGTGGGCAGCCCCAGGCAGTGCAGGCAACAGCTGGGACTGGACACCGCCCAGAAGCCAGCTGGCTGGCCCTGCCCTGCTGGAGGCGCCATCTCTGGTGAGTGTGGGCATGTCTGGCTCTCTCGTGGCACCCCTGGCTCTCTCCCATCACCTCGGGGGCCTGGATAAGTTCGGGAGTCAGGAGCGCCCTCAAACCCCAGGTGGGGGCGCGGGTCTCCTGGATGCTGTGCAGTGAGCTCTGTTGGTGTCTGGTGAGGCAGGTGGAGGGCTGAGTGTCAGGAGGCAGGGCAGGCTGCAGCGTGTGCAGAGAGCACGTGACCACAGGGGCCAGCAGCTGGAGGAGGAAGGGGCAGGGGGGAGACACAGCCCTGCCACTGGTTGGGCAACTGCCCGGCACAGCGCTGCCTTGGGGCCGGCTCCGGGAGCTGAAGGGCTAGCTGGGAGCAGGGAGCCTGCCTGCTTGACACCTGCTCTGTGGCCCACATCCTCTGTGCAGGCCTGCGCAGATGCTTCGTCTACGTTCCCCTCGCAAATATTTATTGAGGCCCTACCACAGGCAAGGCACTAAGAGAACACAACGGTGGATCGGGTGCAGACCTTCCCCTCAAAGGGCTTTTGGGGGTAAGACATGTACCTACACGAGCAGGAAGGCAGGACAGGTGAGCGCTCGACCAGAGATGAGAAAGTGCTTGGGCCGGAGCACAGCGCAGGCCCAACAGAGTTCAAACAAATGGGCTCTGATCCGTGGCGAGTCACTCAGCCTCCGCTTTCAAATCGATAAAATGGAGATGGTATCGGCCTTATGGAACTCACAGGGTTGTAAAGATCAAACGCATAGAAAAGACACTTGGAAAATGGAGCGGTGCTCTGCAGAGGTAAGCCGCTGTGGTTGGTATTGCATTTGCAGACTCGCCAGTGTTGCTCTGAGCTTCTTGGCCTGGGGTTCTGGGAGCCGGAGGGAGCCCAGGGTTCAGGGCAGCAGCAAGGCCCAGCCTAGACCCTTCCCCCTAGAGAAGCTGAGAGCCTCTCTCAGTTCGTGGCCAATCATCCCACTGACAGGTACTGCCCACTTTTTAAAAATATGCCTTTATTGATTTTTTGAGAGAGAGGGACAAGGAGCGAGAGATAGACACGTTGATGAGAGAGAAACATCATTGATCGGCTGCCTCCCACAAGCAGGGATTGAGCCCGCCACTCGGACATGTGCCCTGACCGGGAATCGAACTGAGATCTCTTGGTTCCTGGGTCAACGCTCAACCACTGAGCCACACCGGCCGGACTGCCCACTTTCCTTGCATACAGCGCTATCACATGGGCTGCCAGGAAGGGTAGGCATAACATCCAGTCTGTTCTCCACTGAGCCTACCACAGAGGTAAGGGGGCAGATACCTATGTGCGAGGCAGTGCTGGGCGGGGGCTCTGGGAGGGCAGAGGGAGATGGAGGGCTGTGGGGTGGGGTCACCAGCAAAAGCTTCTGGGAAGAGCAAAGGGTTTTAAAGGGGGACTGATTACAAGAGGCTGAAAGAGGGTGAAAGTGGGGCGACATGAGTGAAGCCACAGGAAGGCCAGTGCGGTGGCCTGACTCAGAGCTGACCTGGGGCTGGAGTGGCCACTTCCTGTGGGGAAGAGGAGTGAGATGGGGGTGGAGCCCAGGTGGAGTGCGGGTTGCAGAGGCCTTGAATGCCGGGCCAGGGAGTGTGGCCTTTTCAGTTACAGGCAGTGGGAGCCAGTGAAGGTGCTGTGAGCAGAGAGCCGGGGGAAGTCAGAAAGGTCCCACAATGCGTGGGGGTTTGCAGGGTGACTGGAGGTGAGGTAGACGGCAAACCTACCCTGCAATGTTCTCAGATCTGGGGTAACACTGTACCAGAAGGTGGGGGGCCTACGCGCAGCCCTGTTTGCATGTTTTGGGGGGAGGGATGAGGGAGTTGAGAGGCCCACATCCTGGACCCTCAGCTTTGACCCTGGCTCCTAGACTCACTCTGCCGGTGGGTGGAGACTGTCCAGGCCTGGGCAGCTCGGGAGGCCCAGCCGCTTCTTCCACAGGAGGTTGGTCAGTGGCCACTGAGCCATGGATGGGCGGGGGCGGGGGCGGATGGGCTCCGCATCAGGTGACATTCCAGCAGGCTCCACTGCAGGCCCACTTCCGGGTACATTTCCAGAGGATCAGCCATGGGCAGCCAGTTGTGTGAATGAGCTTTTCACTCACCCGGCCCCTGCCCCTTGGCTTCCTGCCTCTTAAGGGGCCACCTGGGTCCCTGGGTCCTCTCACAAAGCCAGGCGGCACCTGCTGCTCCAAGCAGGCAGTCCCCTGAGCCCGAGAGAAAGGGACACACGGCCAGGCACTGCACCTGGGCAGTCACCAGTTAATACCAGGGCCGGGGCAAGCAAAGGGCAAATGCAAACTCTGTTTACCACACAGGGTTCCAGGCACCTACGGGTCAGGGAGCCAAGCCCCGCCCTCCGCTCAGCAGGGAACTATTTTCACTCCACTGGGCCCAGAATGCCAGCCCTGGGCGCTCCACCCCTGGGAAGTGGGCCTCCTGCTCCGCGGGGGAGGAAATGGCTCCCGAGAGGTCCTGCCAGCTGGAACGGCACTCCAGGACTCCTGCCACCCAGGCAAAAGGGAAGTCCCTCTAGGGAGCCAACCGCACTCCAGGCAGGCTCCTCCAGGGCGCCCAGCAAGGCCCCGACTCTGCACCCTGCGCGCAGGGCTCTTCTCCAGCAGGCACCGGGGCTTGTCTGCGTCCCAGGAAGGGCTGGTACGGCTGGGCAGGGCAGGTGCAGGCAGGTGCCGCACGATGTGCAAGGCCCCTGGTGTGAGGGGGAGGTCAGCAGTGGGCTGCCCTCCGGGGGCTGTCGCACCTCTTGCTGCCATTGTTTGGAGCATAGAGTAATGGGTCTGCCACGTGCCGGGCTCTGGGCCCGATGCCAGGCACAACAAGACGTGAGGCATGTCCCTGCTCTTGAGCAGGGCACAGTGTAAGTGGGAGCCCGTCATTTAGAAGGCTGCTTAAGACACACAAGGAGGCCCCGGCCGCTGAGGCTCAGCTGGTTGGAGTGTCGTCTTGTGCATCATAGGTTCGGGGGTTTGATTCCGGCTTCGGGTTCGATCCCGGGCCGGGGCATGTACAGGAGATACAGGAGGCAACAGATCGGTGTTTCTTTCTCACATTGATATTTCTCTCTCTCTCCCTCTCCCTTCCTCTCTCTCTAAAATCAATAATAATAATAATAATAAAGGAGATACACTAGGATCAATGATCAATAAACAAATGCATAACAGGCCCTGGGCAACAGGGTTCTTTCTGGGGAAGGTGAAGGCAGCTTCGCAGAGGAGGGCCACTGAGGCTGAGCTTAGAGGCAGGACATATTTTTAAAATTTGGGCCCAAGGAATTTTGGGGGGTGGGAGGGCAAGGATGTTGGCGGTAGAAGGAACAGCACAGGCGAAGGCTATTCTGATATTAGTCAAACAGAATCAGAAGAATGTTGGAGAAGCAGCTTCTAAAACTGACAGGACTAAGGCTCGGAGGGGACGGACTACGAACAGAGAGGCTGACCACGGAGCTTCTGTAAGTGCCTGGCTGTGTGAGGAACATTCTAGACTCAGCTCCATGTGGACTTCACAGCAAGATGTGGAGGTGGTGTCAGACCAGTCTCCCGTAGAGGAAAGTGGGGCTCAGAGAGAGGAAGTGACTTGCCCAGTCCCACAGCTGGCAGAGCTGCTCTTGAACCCTGGGGCCTGGTCAGTAGCTTACTGTTCCAGATCCCAGAAGAAGGTAGTTTCAATGGGCCCGCGGGCATTCCAGCACCACGTTAGGGCAGGAGGGAGCCTGCCACCCCTCTGCAATGCATTCATCCGGGATCCCTCTGAACAGTGCGTGGGCAGTAGCCCTAGGGGACCACTCTTCAAAGTGTTATTTTTAGTGCAAATGGGAGTTTATAAAGCTTATCTATGCCTATGGGTTGTTATACTGGGTGAAGGGCATTTGGGGGCACAGATGACCCTATAGCTGGAGCCTTAGAAAGCAAGAGCACCGCCCACAGATCGCCCCTTTTAGCCACTCCAGGCCCCCCGTGGCCAGCAGCACCCACGGCCTCTGACTCACAGGGGTGGGGTGGGGTGAGGCTCCCCACACCTCCACCTCCAGGCTCCCCACCTCTCCTAGCACAGGGCACCAGGGATCCTGGGGCCCAGGCCATCTGCCCCAGGGCCGTGCTTTGTTTTGAAGGCAGATCCTGTTCCAGAGTGAGGCCCGGAGAAAAGGAAACAAGCAAACAATTCTCAGAAAACTGCCCTACATTCCCCCCGCTGTCACCGCACAGGCACAGGCACAGGCTGGCTGCGGACAGACAGCTCAGCGCTGCGGCCCGGCCTCGGTCCAGATGACTCCCAGGGAGTGGCCAGGCACCCGAGGGGGTGGGAAGAGATTACCCAAAGAAATTACATGCATATATGCATAACCCATGGACACAGACAATAGCGCAGTGCAGGCCTGCAGGGGAGG
>NW_005872950.1:0-16372 GCF_000147115.1 Myotis lucifugus | reverse complement strand
CAGCCTTGCCCTGCCTGGGCCTAGATGTAGGGGCGAGACTTGCTTCTTGGGCGAGGTCTCTGTAGGGTGAAGGGGTTCCTTCCCAAAGCTTGAGAGCACATTGAGAGGGAGCCACAATTCACCGGTGTCTCCCGGAGGTCTCTTAGACCTCTCCCATCTCCCCAACTCCCTTCCCCCACACCCTTCCCGCCTCTCTGAATAGCAGGTCACTTATGCTAATGAGCGACCCCTCTCGGCACACTGACTTGGGCATCAGTTAAAGAAGCTGCAGCCCTGGGCCCGTGGCTCTCGGTCAGACCGGCTGCTCCCCGTTTCATGGTGGGCACCCGGGCTGCCTGGGCCTTGCGTGGGGGTGGGGGTGGAGTTAAGGCAGGGAATTGCGCTCTTCCGCTTCATATTTCAAAGAACTGAAAGAATTCCCTCATCTCCCAGCCCAGCCTGCGAGGACCAGGCACAGGAAGGGAGACAGGGCTCTAGGAAACCTGGGCCCCACTGCCAGCTCCTGCCGCTGAGCAAACAGTCCCTCCCAGAGTCCGAAACGGCGGTGCGCGCGAGGGGAGGCGCGGCCCGAGGTTTATCGCTCGGGCAGCTCGGGTGATTCACGGAGTTAGACTCCTGGTTGTCATAGATTGAGGCTCGCAAACAAACAGCCGGAGAGGTTCCCCTCCTCCACCTGGCCACCCCGTAGCCCGAGACCAGCTGCCACCCCTCCTCCCGCTGCGCTCTCCCCCTCCCCCCCGCCCTTCCTCCACCCTCTGCCCCCCTCCCCGGGCGCTCCAGGCAGAGCAAACACGCCCCGCCACCGGCAGGCTCCGACCGCGCGCCTCGGGCGATCCCCCAGGCAACTAGCGTCACGAGACCCAGCACCCGGGAGACCCAGCGCCCTGCCCTCCCTCCGTGTCCCCGGGGCCCCGGCCAGGCCTAACCACCTCTCCCTTCCCGGTGCCCGCGGCCCCGCCGGGCCTCCCGCGCGCGCTAACTAGGCCCCGCTGGGCGCCCGGGACCGCTCAGCCCACCTCGCGGGAGCCCGCAGCCTCGGGGGAAGGCAGGCGCCGGAAAATCTCCTCTTGTTTACCGGGCCGGGGAGGCCCCAGCTCGGATTCGCTTCCTCAATTCTGCGGCTCCCTTTCTGCGGGTTCCTGGAGGGGAAAGGGGGGCCGCCCGCTGATCCTACCCCGGAGCAGGGAGTGGAGGTGGGGCGTGGAGAGGGCCGAGGGTACCCGAACTCGTGGAAAAGTCCCCGGGCGATGGGAAGGGCAGGACGGGGAGTGAGGGCCGACGCCCCGCAGCGCCGAGTCCTCCCGGGCCAGGTTAAACGCGGCACCCAGGGGAGCCGAAGCAGAAGGCTCATTAGGACAAGTCGGCACAGGGAACGGGGGCGCGGGGAGAGGAGCACGCGCTCAGAGTTGGCCCGAGTCTGGGCGGGTCCCTGGAAACCCAGGCGCGGGTTAGTTCGGGTTTGGGGCGAAGTTTGCTCACGGTCCCGAGCGGTTCTGAGCTCGGCCCGCTGCCTGAGGGGCGCGCACAGTGGTGTTCCCACGCACACTCGGTGGCCCAGGTGTTGGGGAAGAACCGCGCACGCAGGAGGCGGACGCTCGGTGCGGTGTGTCCACGTGTGCAAGCTCGGGGAGGGGAGGGGGCGCAGAAGGTGTGACAAAGGCGGACTTTGTGTCTGAGCGTGCGGCTCGCTCCGGCCCGGAGCGGCGAGCTGTGTCTGGCGAGGGTCTCACGGGAGACCCGGGACGAAGGTGACAAAGACTAGGTGTCCACCACGGAGAGACGCCCGGGGTGGCCCACAGGACGTGCCTGGGAACGCGCGCTGGTACGCGGGGAGGGAGAGCCCGCTCGCGAGGTGGGCTGGGCTGCACCCCCAGATCGCTTTCTGGAGAGAGAAGCGCCGAGTCCAGAGAACAGTGCGCGCGAGTGTGCGCGCGCCCGCGTGCGGGGGGCGTGGCGGTCAACAGCAACAACCCACTGGCCGGCTCCGCCAGAAACTCCGGCCTCCCGCCCGGGCCGGGAAGTGCGACTCGCCGGAGCTGGAGGTGAGTCGCTGGGGGAGGGCTGGGCGGGCTTTGTTACAGTGTAAACCGATTGCACATACCTGGGGCCGCGCTCGCCCGATAAGCGCCTGGATGGGGGTGATGTCACGGTAGTGCCGGCGCCGGCCCACCCTCGCCGAGAGAAAGGAGCCGAGCGCGGGGAGAGGCCAGCGTGAGAGCGAGCGCCCGAGCTTGGCCAGCACAGCCCCAGTCCGGGGAGAGGCAGGCCCCCGAGCCCCGAGCTCCCGCCCCGGCCCAGGCACCCTCCGCCAGGGCTGGGCCTGGCCCCGCGCCCTGCACCGCGTCCCTCCCACCTCCGCCCGCGCCTCGCCTGGGGCTGGAGTTGGCCCCAAACCCCGCGCCGGAGCCGGCCCGGCGGCGCGTCCCAGGTAAGGGCTGCTGCCTTCTCTGCCCTCCCCTCCCCTCGCCGCCCGGAAGAGTCGGGTTGGGCCGGCGGGGAGTGGACGGGGGCAGAGAACCCGGGGGCGGAGGACGCCGCTCCAGCCCCGCTGGGTCGCAGAAACTTTCCAAACCTGCTAGGGACTGGGGGCGGGGGAACCCGGCCGGCGGCTCGGAGCGGGAGGCGGCGGGGAGAGCTCCACAATTAGGATCTCCAAGGTGTGCCCCCTCCAGCCCCACTCCCTCCGCGGGGCTCCAGTCCACAGCGACTTGTGGGCGGGTGTCCTTTCCCCTGCCCGCTACGGCGCACGGGAGGGCAGGTTTCGGAGGCCAGAGAAAATGGGGAGAGCCCGGCTGCCCGGCTCCTTCTGCTCCGGGGTTCAGGGGAGCGTCGCTGCGGGCCCCATGGGGCGGGGGTGGGGGTGGTGAAGAGGGGAGCACTCAGTCTTGCTGCGCGAAGTTTGGGATTTCAGACGATCCCAGAGCCTCGACTTCTGGCAGCGTGGCTTCTAGATCCCTTCCCTCCCCCCACCCTCGATGGCTTTTCCAGGGCCCTTTCGGCCTCCGAGGTGGAGTAGCGCCCCTGCAGCCCCAGGCCGGCAGTTTTACACCCAGGAAAACCCCGTCGCTCAAGAATTCCACAGTGTTGACCCTAAAGCTGGGTGTTTGCTCCTGGAGGCCATCCCCCACCCCCTTGAGCCTTAATGTGTGGCTGGGGGGTGGGGGTGGGGGGTGGGGGGTGAGGGGTGGGGGGTGGGGCACATTCCAGAGTGACAGTTCCAGAGCAGACCTTTGGATGGGGGACTTCCAGGTTTCAGAACGCTCTGGAATTTTGGCCCAAATGCGCACCCGTGTGGAGGTCTAGGCTGGGGTTCCAGGAAACCCCCCAAAATCCTCCCCCCCCAACACACTCACACACCTGGACACTGAGGTAGCTCCTTCCAGGACCCGAGAGGAAGGAGGATGGACGGGAGAAGGGGAGGAGGCGGGAGGGCTGTCAGTGGGTCCATCCGTCTCTCCTGAGGCTGCTGAGTGGCGGCAGCCGGGGAGGAAGGAGGATGCTCAGGGTCACTCCTGGGGGAGCCTGGTGCCTCCGGGAGGGCGCTCTAAGGGTCACTGCCCTCTTGGGAGGTAACCTGGCCGGCGTCTGTATCTCTGTTACTCCTGAGCCTGAGAGACCCATGGGCCCGGGATGTGAAGCATGGGGTGCTCTTTTGGGGGTGGCTCTCAGGCCTTTATGTGAATTGAGGGCGAAGGGGAGGAAGTCGGCTGCTGGAAAAGTGGGAAGGCGCCGCATCCTTGCTGGGTGAAGCCAGTCGGGGCTGGCTGGGCCCTGAGCCCACTGGCCCTCCGTGGCCTCTCTGCTCCCCCAGGGGGAACGCGGGCAGCAGGGGATTCTGGAACTGGGTTGGGCGGAGTGGCTGAGCCTGGGGAGAGGCTGGTTTCAGAGGTGATTAAAGACACTTGTATGGCTGATGGCAGGGAGCGCATGACGCAACGGGGCCCTTTGGTCCAGAAAAGATCTATCGGAGGCAGAGGGAGGGCCCCCTCCTGGGTCCCACCGAGAACCGTGAAGCAGAAGGTGTGACCCCGAAAGGAAGGAGGCAGGGCTGGCAGGGAAGTGGGCAGAGTCCGTCCAGTGAGTGATTTTCAGGTGCCCGCAGTGTCCAAGGCAAGGCGTTCAGTGTGTCTTGCTCGCGACCCTCAGACCTCGGAGCCTGGTAAGGGAGACATGAGCACACACGATTCTAACACTCCGGTCTCAGAAGGCTCAGCCTCGCAAAGCAGGCTCTAGTGACCCATGGGAGGGAGAGTCCCCAGGCAGAGCTGGGTCCGTTTCATTGAAGTCCGTTCCCCCTTCAACATCTTAAAGGTGGCACCCGCTGACTGGCTCAATCTGCACTCCTGGAGGTCAGATTCCAGGGGTCGCTGTCCTGGGCAGTGGACAAGAGCCGGGTCCACCCGGCCCAATTTCCCCACCGAGTCAGTGTATCTTGTCTCCCCGCTCGCCCTTGCTTTTGCCAGGGAGTGGGAGACAGGAGACCTATCAGGCGGGAAGATGTGTTGCCTCTGGGGATGGCAGGTTTCAAGGCCTCATGTTACCTGGATGGGGAGGAGGGGCGCGTTCCTGTTTCCTTCCCTGGAAATCCCCATGTTGGGGCCACCGAGGGGAGACTTGCAGGGGATGGCCCTGGCCCCGGGGTACAGGCAGTATGGATCTAAGAGCAGGATGGATCGAGAAGGAGTGGCCTATATGGGTCGCAGGGCTAAATGGGGCTTGGTGTGGTGTTTTCGTAAAGACGTGGCTGTTGTCAGACTTGAACTTGTGGCATCAGCTTAGCATCCTTCCTCCCACGTCCACCCAGGCCGTGGATCTTATGTTGGAAAGGATCTCTCAATCGGCCCACTCCGGCTTCCCTTGGGTCTGGATCTTTCAACTGGATGAATGTGTCCTCAGCAAATCGCTTGTCTGTGCCATGTGCCAGACTCAAATCTTAAAGCACACCCTGGTTATGCCGCCATCAGGCAACAGAACAGCCTTCCGTGGCTCCCCTTGCCGTTAGAATAATGCTCCAAACCCCTTCCCTGCAGCATTTCTCCTCTGACTTCCCTAGCAACTCAGTTCACGCGTGGGGAGCTTGATGGAAGGTCCTCGTTCTGCCTCTTCTGCCCCCTGGGCTGGAGGCGCTTCCTTCTCTGTGTTTCTGTCCTGCTTTCTCTCCCCCAGAGGTCACGTCTGCTGTGTGACCAATAAAATATATATTTTTATTGATTTTTTTACAGAAAGGAAGGGAGAGGGATAGAGAGTTAGAAACATCGAAGAGAGAGAAACATCGATCAGCTGCCTCCTGCACACCCCCCACTGGGGATGTGCCTGCAACCAAGGCACATGCCCCTGACTGGAATCGAACCCGGGACCCTTCAGTCCGCAGGCCGACACTATCCACTGAGCCAAACTGGTCAGGGTTACCTTATTCTTTACTGTGTAATTTTCTTGTAGATCTATCTTACCTCTCCTGTTAGATTTTTTTTAAAAAATGTATTTCTTTATTGATTTCAGAGAGGAAGGAAGAGGGAGAGGGAGAGAGAGAAACATCAATGATGAGAGAGAATCATTGATCAGCTGCCTCCTGCACGCCCCCTACTGGGGATCGAGCCCGCAACCCGGGAAGAGGCAGGTGGGATGAATGAGAAGCCCTTGAAGATGTGCAGATGCCGGGAGGCTAAGTCTGGGTGGCCATTCTCAGGGTGCGGTTCCTCATCTCCCAACTTCACCCTAAGTGCTGGCTGCCTTGCTGTGAGCCAGAGATGCCCAAGATGGGCCGAGTGCTTAGGATCCTGTAGTGAAGTAAGACACCGTAAGGTCCCTCCTGGAGCGGTTCAGCGTTTCTCCTTACCCCTCAGCCCTTCCTGACTCCCTTCTCGTTCCCACACTTGTAAATACAGCGTGTGCTTTCTTGATCTACAATTACACACAGTCTCGGCAAAAGATTATTTAAGTCACGACGTAGGGGAAACCAGCTTTTACATTGGAAGCCAAGAGAAGTGCCAGTTATTTAGGGGAAAAAAAAACGATAGAAAATTTCACACAGAATGTTAATTTATTACGAGTGGATGGGTGGTCACTTCTTAAGGTGTTTAAATGTCTAATGGCTATGTTGTACACCTGGAACTAACATAATGTTGTATGTCAACTGTAATTGAAAAAGAATTTAATTAAAAAAGAGTTAATGGGAAAAGCAAGCTTAATTGAACGATGAGGAGGTAGCTGAGAAGGTGGAGATGCCTAAAATATCTTTAAGGGGCACGTGGGATATCCTGACGGTTGTTGAAAATGGGGGATCTTGATTATGTCAGTTTCACTTAATTTATGAATTTTCTTTTTCCTGACAGTAGCAGTGTCCTACTTAATTGTGGAGAGACGATTTATATTGACTGAGATTTAGGATCTTTTGTTTCCTTTTAGAAATTAAGGAACCAGGAATGGTAAAAACATAAGGGACTAAACCTCCCCCCTCTCCCTCTCCCTCTCCCTCTCCCTCCCACCCCCAAAATGGGAAGAGAGGTGGTGGGGAGGCTAGAGTTGGATCATGCCATTCCCCTGCCAGCCACTAGTGGTCACTGTCAGCACAGGAAAGCTGGGTTGCTGTCTTTCTGGCCAGTTCCTGGGCCCACGGTACGAGGAAGAGGCAGGGTTATTATCACTAGTATTTGAGCATAGAATACCTTTAAATGTGGAGCACCTGCATTATATAGAATTTCGGAATTTATAACTTAACGTTTAGAGCATTCACATTTTCTGTTCCCCAAGTACATGTAAAGCCCTTGGTTGGAAAACTCATTGATTTGGTCTTGTATTTCTCTTAACCTCCACATTCTGTACTTCCACCTCATACAGGGAACATCCACTTGCCATTGAGAGCAGAGCTTGGCTTCCTTTGGTAAAGCTGCAGCCGGAATGGCCGAATGAGTGGCTAGAATAATAAGTTCGCTTCCTGGTGTGAATAAAAGACATTTTTCTTGCTTCCAGCGGCAGTGTTTTAGAGTTTTCCATTATAGATTCATTCCTTTGGGTTTTGCATTGCCCTTGCCTGGTTCTTGCTTTTAAAATGTGAGCGCCTCGTAGGAGAAGTTTCGCATTAAGTCATTAACTCCCTCGCTGGGAAATTACTTAATCCTGACGCTTATGCATTTGAGCTACACAGAGAACTTTGGATTCTGAAGAGAGGCTTTGGCACTAAAAGTGGGAGAGTGAAGGGCAGAAAAGGGAAGTGGGAGGGAGGGGTCAGGGGGAAGTGCTGATAAGTACAACTTTCAACTCTCTTCATTTTTTTTTTATTCTCTTCCTTTTTTCTGGCTGCACGTGCCTGTCACAGGGGCTTGTGAAATACTTGTTGAATGAATGAATGATGGACTCAGTGAACTTAGGCTGATTCACCATGGACTCTGGCATCCCATAGACAGCGTGCAGGGGCATGGTATCTGGCCTACGGAACGCTGGGAGTCCCAGGGCAAGAGAGGAAGTGCTGAATGGGTGGCATGCTTGGTTTTGACTTGCTCATAAACCCCGCCCCCGCCCCCCCACCCCCCCCAGGGCTGTAAGAACTCAGGGAATATTTAGATCCACATTATGGGGGTGGGACCTGAAAATGCAATGACAATTCCTTCCTCTTCCCTGAATAGGAATGACAAATGGGCTTCGTCTCATTTGCCTCTCTGGTCGGTTGGCAGGCCTTCCAGGAGTTCTGTGTTAAGAAGGATTCTGGCCCTAACCGGTTTGGCTCAGTGGATAGAGCGTTGGCCTGCAGACTGAAAGGTCCCAGGTTCGATTCCGGCCAAGGGCATGTACCCTGGTTGCGGGCATATCCCCAGTACAGGGTGTGCAGGAGGCAGCTGATCGATGTTTCTCTCTCATTGATGTTTCTAACTCTCTATCCCTCTCTCTTCCTCTCTGTGAAAAATCAATAAAATATATTTTAAAAAAAAAAAGAAGGATTCTGAAGCCCAGGGGGACAGTCTCCTGATCAGCGTGCACCGTCCGCCCTGGTTCAGGCCCCGGGAAGCAGCACCCACGTCAGCGTCTGGCTTTGGGGAGGACTGATTGTGCCTTTTCTCCCTCCGTCTTTAGGGACCCCGCGGGAGCCTGGCCTGGGAGCCAGGATGGCCACCCACAGAGCCTTGCTGACCTGCCTGGGACTGCTGCTCTTCCCGTTCCCTGGGGCGCAGGCCCAGAACCGAGCCCCGCCCGGCTGCAGCCCGGACCTCAACCCCCTCTACTATAACCTGTGTGACCGCTCCGGGGCCTGGGGCATCGTCTTGGAGGCCGTGGCCGGGGCGGGCGTGGTCACCACCTTTGTCCTCACCATCGTCCTTGTGGCCAGCCTGCCCTTCGTGCAGGACACCAAGAAGCGCAGCCTGTTGGGGACCCAGGTGTTCTTCCTGCTGGGGACCCTGGGCCTCTTCTGCCTCGTGTTCGCCTGCGTGGTGAAGCCCGACTTCTCCACCTGCGCCTCCCGGCGCTTCCTCTTCGGGGTCCTGTTCGCCATCTGCTTCTCCTGCCTGGTGGCCCACGTCTTTGCCCTCAACTTCCTGGCCCGAAAGAACCACGGGCCGCGGGGCTGGGTGCTCTTCGCCGTGGCTCTGCTGCTGACCCTGGTGGAGGTGATCATCAACACCGAGTGGCTGATCATTACGCTGGTCCGGGCCGTGGGCGAGGACGGCGCCCTGGGCAACGGCAGCACGGGCGGGGCCGCGGCCTCCCCCTGCGACATCGCCAACATGGACTTCGTCATGGCGCTCATCTACGTCATGCTGCTGCTGCTGGGCGCCTTCACGGGGGCCTGGCCCGCCCTGTGCGGCCGCTTCAAGCGCTGGCGGAAGCACGGGTTCTTCGTGCTGCTCACCACGGCCACCTCCATCGCCATCTGGGTGGTGTGGATCATCATGTACACCTACGGCAACCGGCAGCGCAACAGGCCCGCCTGGGACGACCCCACGCTGGCCATCGCCCTGGCCGCCAACGCCTGGGCCTTTGTCCTCTTCTACGTCATCCCTGAGGTGTCCCAGGTGACCAAGGCCAGCCCGGAGCAGAGCTACCAGGGGGACCTGTACCCCACCCGGGGCGTGGGCTATGAGACCATCCTGAAAGAGCAGAAGGGCCAGAGCATGTTTGTGGAGAACAAGGCGTTCTCCATGGACGAGCCAGCCTCGGGTAGGTCCCGGGGCCCCTCCCGGCCCTTCTTCCTCCACGTCGTTCACTGCAGGACGGGGCTGGTCTGGAGCCAGCTCCCTGAGGTTTACCCGTGGTGTTCTGCCTTAAACTCCCTTCGTTCCATTTCTTCAAAAAAAATTTTTTTTACTATAGTCAATGTAACTCACGAATATATTTTCAACGTAAAAATCTCAAACATTACAGAGAAACAAAATTTCTCCCAACTGTTTCCCCAGTTCCTTCCTGTGCATCCCCAGAGCTGACTGTCGATTGGTATTTTAGCTGCACGTGCCTCAGTTTCCTCGTCTGTAAAATGGGGATGATACAGATCCTGCTCCAGAGGATTCTGATGAGGACTCATTAATGCGCGGGCCTGGCGCTCGGAAGGCGCGCTGGGAGCATGAGCCATCAGCTGGGCGTGTTACTGTTATTTTATTCTTATCATCATTATCCCTCCGGAACTTGTTTTCCTCTTACGTACCGCCCCCTAGTCATCCTGGTTTCCTTTAAAAGTCTTGTCAGTTGATTTTTTCCCTTTTTGATAAAAGCACTCATGCCCCATCCAGTCTAAAGCAGCCCCCGCTGTCCCGCGGCTGCTCCCCGAGCTCCTGCCCAGGCTCTGTTAATGGGACAGGTTTTCCTGGCAGAGCCCAGCTCGGTGGTCCGGGTGCCGGGTGCCGGGCAGTGGAAGAGGCGGGCAGGGGAGTGAAGCTTTGAAACCTGTGCGTCCCCGCCCCGGAAGCAGCTTGGGAAGCAGGAGTGGGATGGCCCTTCTCCGGGAGACCTGGCCAGGGGAGCTCACCGCTCCCGCAAGGAGTCCTCTCTGGCGTTGGTACACGGGGAGGACCACGAGCCTTTATGGAGCACCTGCCGTGAGCCAGGCGCTGTGCCTTTCTCGGTGTGTCCTAGGCGTGCACCTCGCGCGCTTTCTCAGCCCGTGTGTTTGTCGGGGCCAAACGCTCCCAGCCTTTGTCCTCTCAGGGCAAACAGCTGGGGCTGTGAGGGTTTCTTTCCCTTTAGTTATTTATTTTTTTCTCCAAATGGAAAAATCAATCATCGCCTGAGCCCGGCACTTAGAAGTGCTATGTGGCTGTGGTCCCTCGGAGCTGCAGGGCCATCGGCCTGCAGCAGACAGACAGCCCTCCGCGGTGCCGGCCTCCAGGCCCAGCCCGTCTTGGGCCCGGGCTGGTCAGCAGGTTTCCTGAAACACCTGACGGCGCCCAGCGGGTGGAACAGGTCGGGAAGCCAGCTCCCCGCGGGAGGCTTGGGGAAGTGTTCCTGCCGCCGAAAATAGTCCTGGAGCCGGGCCCAGGGGCCGAGGGACAGGATGTGCGTGCAGTCCCCCTGGGGGGCTCTGGGCTGTGGGTCACGGGGAGTCGGTTCCCAGCTCTGGAGTCTGGGGCTGTGGGGTCTCTGCTGTATTTACCCCAGCGCCTGGCAGCTGGCCGGCTGCGGCGGAGGCCCGAGCTGGAGGCTGGCCATCTCGGAAGGCGGCTGAAGGCCTGTGTGCCCTGGTGGCCTCTGGCCCTGGAGGCAGATGGCGATGTGGATGTGAAGGTTGCTGACAGGAGCTGTTTTCTGAACTGACCAGGAAGGGGGGGTCCCCACACTGCAGGAAAGGCCGAGGGGAAGGCAAGCAGCCTCATGGCTCCCGTGCATCCGAACAAGGGGGTGTTGGGTTCCGGAGGGGCCCCCACACCCACAGCCTCACCCCCAAGCTGGCCGCCCCGGCCAGGCTCCCTCCTGGGTTAGATGTTACCCCCGGAAGTCTAGCCCCTCTCCCCGCCCCCGGGAGCCTTGCCCTCGGTTGGGAAAGGGAGCTGAGAGCCCAGCCTTCAAACCTCTCCTGTTTCCTTGCAGGCAAGAGACCAGTGTCACCGTACAGTGGGTACAACGGGCAGCTGCTGACCAGTGTGTACCAGCCCACCGAGATGGCCCTGATGCACAAAGGCCCGGTGAGTGGGGTCCCCGAGTCCCCAGGACCCTGCGGGAAGCCACGGAGCCCAGCCTCTGTGGGTGGGCAGAGGGCCGTGCGGCCGTGTGGGGCGGGGTGAGATGCAGGGAGTGGGGAGAAGGCAGGTGTCTCTCTCGGTGCCTCAGCCTCGGGGAACCCAGAGCCCCAGCTCCTGGTGCCTTTTCCTGGAGTCAGTGCATCCACCGCCTTCAGTTTTATTGCCATGGCACCTGCCCGGCCCGTGGCTTCGGGGTGTCGGGGTGTCACGCACTGAACAGAGGGCCTCGGCCAGCGGGGGTCATGCTTGGGGACTCCAGGGGACAGGGGACCAAGCCTGGGTAGGTGTTTACACTCCGACCACAGCTGTCTCCGGGGAGGCCCCTCCCCCGCCGCAGGCAGCCGCTCTCAGCCTCACACCTCCCCTGGGTCCGGGAAACCAGATGCTCCCTGAGCCCTGGGAGGGGGTGGGAACAGATTCACTCGCTCCATATATGTTCCTGCTCCTGGCTGGCAGACGCACGGGAGAGGTCGGGGGGAGAGGTCGGCGACCCGCCCTGGCAGGAGGCTGGGAACAGGAAGGAGGGAGGTCAGCAGGGTGGCGTTCTCACCCCTCCCGCTGGGAGCCTGGGTGAAGCCAGCTCCGAAACTCCCAACCCAGCCCTTCGGTCTCCCTATGCCTGACCCTGCGGCCGCCGGGAGCCGCGATGGGCAAAGGAGTTTCCAAACATGAGCAGAGTCTGCTGGGCCCCAGGGTGCCCTCGCTTGCCACCCTCCTTGCGAGGGGGGTGGAAGCTGGACTGACACAGTGATGCTCACAGTGTCCGCAGGCCTACGGCATCACCAGCACCTGGGATCTTACTAAAAATGCAATTGGGTGGGGCCAGTGCTGTGGTGAGTCCAGTGGTTAGCATCTCCTCAGTGACATCACCCTGAGGCATGATGGGAGTAGCCACCTGTAGAAATCTGCAAACCCTACTCATCAGGGCTTCCTCCCTTCCCGCCCAACCCCCGTTGTTAAACATTTGCCAGCCACGCACCCACCACCAGGTGTGGGTGAGGTTTAAACAGCCCAGGTGATTCTGATGCTCACCCGGGTCTGAGAACGCCCACAGGGATGTTCCCGGAGCTCCCAGGGCAGTGGTCGGCAAACTACGGCCCCTTGAGCGTGGCTCTTCCACAAAACACCACGTGCGGGCGCGCACGTACAGTGCGACTGAAACTTCGTGGCCACACTCAAGGGGCCAAAGAGCCGCATGTGGCTCGCGAGCCCCAGTTTGCCGACCACTGTACTAGGGGGTGGGGAGCTGGAGACCACCAGGTGGGCAACTTGGGGCCCTGGAGCCGCTGGGAGCTGGGGCGCCCAGGACCCTCTGCACCCTCAGCCGTGTCTCACCCACACAAGGACAGGACCGCTGCAGCTCGAACCAGGTTCCAGGCGCTAATTTGGGTCTGAGGTCTCCAAGACTTAAAATACTCCCACCCAAAAGCATTTGGGATTTAAGCCTCCAATCAGGCAGGCCAGCCCAGACTTCTAGAGGAGAAATATGTGGGCACAGCCAGGGCCTGGCACACCAGCAGCTATAATGCTGTTGGGGGTTGGAGGGCCAATGGCCGGACTCGGGAAAGCGTTTTGGAGGACAGGTCGCCTGTTCGCTCCAGACCGGTGACAGCAGCTCAGCGTGTTCACCCTCCACTGTCTCAAGGATCTGAGGAACAGTAGAGTCCTCGGGGAAGAGGGTCCTCCTGAATTGGTCAGACGGAGCAGAGTCTCCGGGAAGCACTCTTGGGGTTCTCGTTTCCTACGCCTCAGAGGCCGGGCCCTCTGCAGGGTGAGATAAGGGGCTGGAGGTCAGAGGTCGGCCGCTGGGGCCTGGCTGGGGGTGGGGAGGGGTGCCGGCAGGCCCCGCCTGCAGGAAGCCGCGTGTTTGTGCATCTGCGCTGGCGGAGCCTGGCTGAGACTTGCCTGCTCTTCCTTCCAGGCCGAGGGACCCTACGACGTCATCCTCCCACGGGCCACCGCCAACAGCCAGGTGATGGGCAGTGCCAACTCCACCCTGCGGGCTGAAGACATGTACGCGGCGCAGAGCCACCAGGCAGCCACGGCCCCGAAAGATGACAAGAACTCTCAGGTCTTTAGAAACCCCTACGTGTGGGACTGATTCGGCGCCAGGAGGCCGCGGGCCGATGCGGGGAGGGCCCTGGGGGCCTGGCCTGGGCCAGGGACAGCCCAGGGGCCCCGGGCCCTCCTGCTCCCCGTACCCCTCGATGGCTCAGGGCAGCTTGTGCCTCAGCCGTGAGGCCCTGCCTGGTGGCCAGGGTTTCGTGGCGTCCCAGGTGCCCCTGCCCACTCCTCAGTGTTTGTGGAGTCGAGGAGCCACTGCCGGCTTCATGCCAGGGTCCCCTCCAGGGGTCACGCTCCAGCCAAATAGTGTTCTTCTTGGGGGGTGGCCTCGCAGCACCTGCGTTCTCTGGGTCTTTGGAGAGATTCCTGCAACCTCGAGAGATTTCACAGGCTCTGCCCCGGGCCTTGCTCCTCTGTGAGGAACAAGGTGCCTAATAAACACGTTCTTTCTGCTTTGTTAACGCTTCCTCTGGGAATGTCGTTTCTGACCCGGCTCTGGGTTTCCGACGAACCGCTCCTCCTCCGCCCACGGGTGGCTCCTTCCGCCTCCTCCCTCCAAACCCAGCTCACGTGACAGCTGCCCTTGTCTGTGCGATGGGATAGCTGACACCTGCACGCAGGGAAGGATCCGTCCGCTGAGCCTGTGTCCCTGCTGTGTGGGCTCACAGTGAACCGGGCCAGCTCCTGTCTGGGGGCTCGTCCATCATCTGAGCTCGTCTGGAATCGGACAGCTTTCCTCCGGGTCCCCCTCCACTGGCTGTACGTGGGGACCGAGCTGGGAGGTGGCCCACCAGCAGGCACCCTGCAGAGGGTGCTGGTAAGGGAGGGCGTGCCAGGGAAGACGGGCTACCCTCCGCCCCTCAGTGGGGACGGGGGTCCAGATCTTTAGGGCACAGGTGGAGCCTCCCTCTGCTCCGTGCTCTTAGGCCACTGACCAGGTGGGTTCACACGGTGGGGAGGGTGGGGCCACGTTCTGGTTGGGTTCACTCCTGGGCAGGAATTATTCAAGCGCCAGTTTGCTCAGGCCCCTGCGGTGAAGCACCAGCTCCCTGGCACCCCCGTGGCTGCCCCCGGAGGTGGGCAGGCCGTTCTCCTTTCCAGAGTCCAAATCCCAGAACTGTTCCTTTTTAGGGTTCGACGGGGCCGTAGGGGAAAGTTGGGGGTTAGCTCTCCTGCCCCCTGCTTGAGGTCAGCAAACTGATCCCAGGGAGCCTGCACAGCCTCCCCAGGACACGGCCTCCCCAGGACACGGCCTCCCCAGGACCAGGCAGGCTTTCTCCGGACCCCGACTTCCAGGGTCCCGGGACAGCCGGCCGGCCCAGGGCCCGCGGCGCAGACAAGCAGCAGTGTCCTGACCCTTGGACACGGGTCATGGCCTCGCGAGGGGACTGCCAAGCCCGCCCCTCCCAGGCCTGGGAATGTCTCTCCCCGACGAGCCAGAAGCTATTTTCTGACACCGGTTGTAGGAAAAAAATGTCCTGTTGGGAGGGAGAGAAAGGTGGCCGGAAGAGAGGAATGGACCTTCGCCCGAGCCTCTCCTATGTCAGACTGCACCAGCCCCCGCCCCCCCCCCCCGCCCCCCGGGGACGCCCAATGCTTTTTTTAGTAAAAACCCCGCGGTTGTGCCCCGAGCAGTGGGGTCCCCTTTGACTGTTGTTCTTTCTGGTTACTTTAGGGTCAGTCCCCGCAAAGTAAAACGAGATGGTAGACGCCTGTGGCCTGGACTGCACGCCGTCCTCATGTCCTCAGTCCTCTGTCCTGGCTGGCAGGGCCCTGCACCTTTCCCTCCTTGGTCACTGGAGCTGGGAGGGCCCGGAGGCCTCCGATCTGGAGCAGTGGACCAAGTGGGGCGGCGGGGGGGCGAAGGGGGAGGGCGGGGAACGACTGTGAAACCCGAGGCTTAGGGCTGGGGCTCCAGGGCCACCCCTACCTGCCCTGCCCAGCCTCTCCTGGTCCCCAAGTGAGGCCACAAGGAGCTGTCTGCAGACCAGCCTGCCTCCATCCCCCTCGTGACACCCTCCCCCACATCACAGCCCCTGTCCTCATGCGGTGGCTCTGCAGGGGCCACCCTCAGATGACCCTGTCTGCACACCGTGGGCCTCCTTGGCCATCTTGCTGGTGTCCAGCATCAGCCTGTCCCTCTGCATGCGGTGAATCGAGGAGGAGCTCCGTGAGTCTTTGGAGCCACACCCTGGCGGGAGCTGCCCCCTGCCTTTCTCACCGGGGCCATCACCGAGTGAACCGGGGAAGGCCGAGAGCTGGGGCAGGGCTCGTTCGAGCCTGGACAGCTGTGCCTCTTCGTGGCCTGAGGGCCCTGGACCTGAGCCTCGGCCGTGCTTCACTCCGCGCCCCTCTGCACGCGACCCGCCTTCCTCACCTTCGATGGACCGGGTCCCATGGAGACACAAGGTGGGGCTGGGGCTGCATTCTCGGGGACCAGTTGACAGTCCTGGGCCACGCGGACGGGGGTCTAGGCCTCTTCCAGGACAGACCTGTGGGACTCGGGGAGGACCCTCAGATAAGTGGCATCTGGGCTGAACACTGCCATTTCCTGGTGGGCAGGGGAAAGGTGCCGTGGGCACCTCCATGTGCTGGTGCTGCGCTCCACACCCAGGATGCCCAGGGGGTCCTGACGCCCCCCGGGGAAGTGGGGACATCCGCGGGGCCTGTGTGATGCTGGCACCAAGGACGGGAGGTGCACGGCTCTGGGTTTGTGGGGACAGCTCTGTAGCATCGTCTCCCTGGCCTTGTCCTGCTCTCTGGTATCTGACAGCAGGCTCGTCCAAGAGGGGCCTCCCCAGGTGCAGTTCTCACCCCAGCATCACCTCTGGGGCCGTGTGAGGGCCAGGACCAGAGCAGGGGAGGTCACCCTGCAGTCAGGCCCACAGCTCCAGTGCTGCCCCCTGCTGCCTGCACCTGTGCCTTGGCCCCGGAGTCTCCCCAGAGAGGCGTTGGGTGAGCCGGCCCAGTAGATGAGAGTAGGGCTGTCCCCCCAAGTGTGATAAACCCCCGCCACACACACACCCCATTTACCATCCGTTGTACCGGGTTGTCAGTTCCAAGAGTGGAGTGTAACTTCCCTCTGATGGAAGAGAAGGGGGAGCTCTGGGCCTCGGACTTCTCCTGATCTAGGTTAGTGGCCCCAG
>NW_005872949.1:18198-35818 GCF_000147115.1 Myotis lucifugus | reverse complement strand
TTGAACAGATGCAGGACAGGATCTAATTCAGGCTCCGGCAGGTTCTCTCTGGTCTCTGAGTGACGAACAGACTGGAGGGAACAAGGGTGGAGTGAGGATGTTCTCTCTAGAACAGCGGTTCTCAACCTGTGGGTCGCGACCCCTTTGGGGTCGAACGACCCTTTCACAGGGGTCACCTAAGACCATCGGAAAACATATAATCACATATTGTTTTTGTGATTAATCACTATGCTTTAATTATGTTCAATTTGTGACAATGAAAATACATCCTGCATAGCAGATATTTACATTACAATTCATAACAGTAGCAGAATTACAGTTATGAAGTAGCAACGAAAATAATTTTATGGTTGGGGGTCACCACAACATGAGGAACTGTATTCAAGGGTCGCGGCATTAGGAAGGTTGAGAACCACTGCTCTAGAAGGTTCTAAAAGCATCGCCTGTGCTTCCGTGTAGCTAAGCTCCAAGACTCTAAGATGCTTAAGACTCTGAAGACTCTGTGTTCCGAAGTTCCCTTCCACCCACAGCAATGAGTTCCATGAGGTCATGGGTGTTGCGTGTCTGTGTGTTGTGTGTCCACTGCTGTGTCCCCAGTACCTAGAGCCGTGCCTGGCATGTTGTAGGAGTTCCACACGTAGCTATCGAAGGACTGGAGGAAGGAGGGATCCACCTCAGGTCCAGAGGCAAGGCCAAGATTCTAAAGGTGAAGAAGTCACTCTTAAAGTGCAACGCAGACTCTTAGGTAACATCTAAGTTGGGTCAGAAAAGGGCAAGCAGGTCTGGGATGGGTGGAGAGGGGTGGGAGGACATTCCTGGTGGGACAGACGGGAACACCGGCGCAGGGCCCCAGGCGCAGGGCCACCTGCAGAGTTTGGCTCCAGGGACCCGAAGGCGCTTTACAGACACAGAAACCCTGACCCTGGCCATCATTTTTTCACCATGTGCATTTTCAGTGCCCAGCTGTGTGCTAGGAACACATGGTGGTAATGGAGACAGCCCTGGTTCTACCCTCCCGGGTCCAGCGGGGCCGACAGACTCATCCCCAGACAGTGCCGAACCAGAACGGGCAGGGCTGGGATGGGGGAGCCCAGAGGGGACTTCTGAGCCAGGCTGGGGTTCCGGGAAGGCTTCCTGGAGGAGGGGCCATTTGAGCTGTGCCTTGAAGCTTAAGTTGGAGTTCTCCAGCAGAAAAAGGCACAGGGAAAGGGGTGTTTGAGAGGAGACTGTCCGAGGCAGCAGGAACAGAGTATGAAAAGGCTTAGAAATAAGACCTCTTTGAAGAAAAGCCCGGGGTGGCTTAGGCATAGAGTTTGAGGAGGCCTGGTCAGAGATGGCGCTGGAATGGGGGGCGGGCGGGCCAGGGCCAGGTCACACAGGCCTGGTGGGATGTGGTAAGAAACTTAAACTTTCCCCCTAGGACACTGAGGAGGCTCTGAGCAGGGAGGGGGAGGTCATATTTGCGCTTTTAGAGACCTCTCTGGGTGGACCCCAGTTGAGGGGGCAATTGTGGAAATGGGGATGGGTCAGAGTGTTTGGGAGCTAGGAAGGTTAGCCGATTAGCTGGATCGCTGATGTCTCCCTCCCTGGGAGGAGAAGGAAGCCATAAAAATCCACGGGGACTTTTTTTTTAAAGTATCTACTGAGAACCCAGAGCTTTAGTTACACCTCCTGTGCTGGAGACCAGCCAAAACTTCAAGTTATACTGGGGACAGGGAGACAGCGCCATCTGGGGGTTGCTTAGGAGTCTGGCCAATGAACTGGGGAGTCCTAAGACTGGCAGCCTCTTTCAACGCAGCCCATTCCATTCAAAACAAAAACATTTTTATCGCGATAAAACACACATAAAACTCATCATCTTAACAATTTGTAAGCGCATGGCTCAGTAGTATTAAGTATATTCGCATTTTAGGCACACAATCTCCAGAACGATTTCATCTTGCAAAACTGCAACTGTAAACCCATTAAACAACTCTGTTTCCCCCTCCTGCCAGCCCCTGGCAGCCACCATTCTACTTCCCATTTCTATTAAAAAACTAGTGGCCAACATACAAATTGGGATAATTCTGATTTAAGAAAACATTTCTAACTTTTCTTGTAAAACTAAAACAAGCTGGCTGACCATCCGGAAAGAGATGACCGGTTGGCAGGATTTGAGGAAGTGAGAAGGGGCAGCGGGGGAGGGACTTGAGGGCCCAGGCTGAGGCATCAGTCTCACCCTGGAGCCAGGGGTGGGGTATGGAAGGGACAGGAGAGAGATCAGGGGTGGCTTCCTGGGGGAAGGAATGGGAGAGAGCAGAATGTACAAGCTGGGCTTGGGGGTGGGGTCTGGGGTGTTTATAACTGAACCCAAATATGAATGAGAAGTTAACAATGAGTATAAGGGTGGGATCGAACAAGGAAGAAGAGAAGGTGACTCATTTGATAAAAACTCAGTCCTAATGGGCACCTGGCTCTCTGCTGAGTGGCTTTGGAGACCCAGCAGTGACCAAGACAGGCTCCCCCTGCGTCTCACAAGTGGGAGGACAGAATGGGTTCCTACACAGCAATGACTTAGAATGGTGGGGATGGGGGGAGGCTCTGAAGGAGTGCAGAGCTGAGTGCAAGACCCAGTCTGGGAGATCAGGGAGGGCTTCCTGGAGGAGGGGAGGTCAGAGCTGAAACCAAATAAGAAAAAGGCTGGGAGGAAGGGCAAGGCTCGGGTTGGAGGGGTTGCTGACAATCAGCTCTAGCCTCCCCTTTCGTTCCCACCTCCCCAGGATGTCGCCGAGGCCCAGCTAGGGCCTGACTTCAGCCCCATGCGGCTCACCCGCTGCCAGGCTGCCCTGGCAGCCGCCATTACCGTCAACCTCCTGGTCCTCTTCTATGTCTCGTGGCTGCAGCAGCAGCCCAGGAACGCCCGGACCCGGGGACCCCGCCGCGGAACTGCCGCCGCCGGCCCCCATGTCACCGTCCTGGTGCGGGAGTTCGAGGCCTTTGACAACGCGGTGCCCGAGCTGGTGGACTCCTTCCTGCAGCAGGACCCAGCCCAGCCCGTGGTGGTGGCCGCCGACGTGCTCCCCTACCCGCCCCTGGCCCTGCCCCGCATCCCCAACGTCCACCTGGCACTGCTTCAGCCCGCCCTGGACCAGCCCGCCGCGGCCTCGCGCCCGGAGACCTACGTGGCCACCGAGTTCGTGGCCCTGGTGCCCGACGGCGCGAGGGCCGAGACGCCAGGCCGGCTGGAGCGCATGGCGGAGGTGCTCCGGGCCGGAGGGGCGCGCCTGGTGGCCGCCCGGGTGGCCTCGGCCAACCCCGCGCGCTGCCTGGCCCTGAACGTCAGCCAGCGGGAGTGGAGCGCGCGCTACGGCCCCGCGCCCTCCGCGCCCCGCTGCGACGCCCTGGAGGGGACGCCGTGGTGCTCCTTGCGCGCGCGCGACCTCTTCAAACTTCTCGGCGCCGCTGGCCCGGCCGCTGGCAACGGCCTCTTCCTTGCAGACGGCCCTGCGCGGCTGGGCGGTGCAGCTGCTGGACGTGACCTTCCCGGCGGCGCGCCAGCCCCCGCTCACCACGGCCCACGCGCGCTGGAAGGCGGAGCGCGAGGGGCGAGCGCGGCGGGCGGCGCTGCTGCGGGCGCTGGGCATCCGCCTGGTGAGCTGGGACGGGGGGCGCCTCGAATGGTTCGGCTGCAGCAAGGAGACCCCGCGCTGCTTCGGGACGGTGGTGGGGGACACGCCGTCCTACCTGTACGAGGGGCGCTGGACGCCCCCCTGCTGCCTGCGCGCGCTGCGGGAGACCGCCCGCTACGTGGTGGGCGTGCTGGAGGCGGCGGGCGTGCGCTACTGGCTGGAGGGCGGCTCGCTGCTGGGGGCGGCCCGCCACGGGGACATCATCCCGTGGGACTACGACGTGGACCTGGGCATCTACCTGGAGGACGTGGGCAACTGCGAGCAGCTGCGGGGGGCCGAGGCCGGCTCCGTGGTGGACGAGCGCGGCTTCGTGTGGGAGAAGGCCATCGAGGGCGACTTCTTCCGCGTGCAGTACAGCGAGAGCAACCACCTGCACGTGGACCTGTGGCCCTTCTACCCCCGCAACGGCGTCATGACCAAGGACACGTGGCTGGACCACCGGCAGGACGTGGAGTTCCCCGAACACTTCCTGCAGCCCCTCGTGCCCCTGCCCTTCGCCGGCTTCATGGCGCAGGCGCCCAACAACTACCGCCGCTTTCTGGAGCTCAAGTTCGGCCCCGGGGTCATCGAGAGCCCCGAGTACCCCAACCCGGCGCTCCTGAGTTTGGCGGGAAGCAGCTGAAGCCCTGACTCCCGCGCCGGGGGGTCAGGGGAACCGCCCTTTGTTTTGATGTCTCCGCCGCCGCCGGGCCAGGGAGACCGGCCAGGGAGACGGAGCTGCCCTGCAGGGCCTTGGACATCAAAGTCGTGCCCGGGGCCCCAGAGCTGGGACAGTTTTGGAAAGAGAAAGCGTGTAGGTTCTGAGGCCAGATCATCGTGATTCAAGCCCCGCTAAGTGGCCCTGGGCCGGTGTCCCGGTTCCTCTGGTCCTCGGTTCCCGCCAGGATTGCGTGAGTACTCGCCATCTCCGCACAGGAAGAGCCCCGGGGACACTTGGCTGCTGGGGTTGCTTCTACCACTAGAGGGCGCCCTTGCCCTATCATGGGGCCCAGGACTTTCTGTTGCGTAGCTTTGACATCTGTGAGCCTTTGGGCTTCTACGCCTGGCCAGACAGAATGACCATCTCCCCTTCTTCCAACATGCCACTCGCTTCCCTCCTGGGAGAGCCCTGGAAACGGGCTCAGAGCGCCGAGGTGCGACTGGCTGTGGTTAAGAGTGGGGTTCTGGATCCGAGCCCCACTCCTTAACTGTTACCTCATTATTTGAGCTTCCTGCACCTGTTTGCCTGCTTGCAAGGCACAGAAACAATAACCAGAGCTCACAGCGACTGAGCACTTACTGTATATCAGGCATTGTTCTCGGTGTTCCACACGGACTAGCTGATTCGTCCCTCTCCTCCGCCCTCCCAAGCGAGAGCTGCTACTATTTCCTCCTTGCAGACAAGGACACTGAGGCCAGAAGGGTAAAGTCACTTGCCAAAGGCCAGGCAGCTTAGCAAGTGGCAGAGTGGGACCCCGAACCCAGGCTGTCAGTCTGGAGCCCACACTGAAGGGGCCTGTGTGCCCTGCTCGACTACTGGTCCCCAAGAGGCCCCCCTGTCACTTAGCAGGGAAAGGGATGGCTGCCTTCCTTCTGTGGTCATGCATCTCAGAGTAAATACTATTTGGGCATGTAACCTGACGTGTGTATTTATCAGTGATATCCAGGTACTGCTGTCATTCTGTATATGAGTAATAAGGCTTAAATTATTTCGTTTTTACATTCAAAACCAATAGAGAAGTTTTGTTGACTTTCCTCATCCCAACCACTTGGTCCGCACCCTCTGGGTGTGTGCACCTGGCTTGTGAAACCACAGGCTCTGAAGTGGGAGGCCCCGGGTTCAAGCCCCAGCGCTGCGGCTTCCTCCCGCTGTGAGCCGGGGCCTCCGTGACTCTGCCTCTCTGTACCTCTGCTTTGCACCTGGGAAGTGGGGGTGATGCGCATACTCGCCCCCCAGGGGTGCTGTGAGGCAGCTGATGGGTAAAAGGGTCAGGAGTCAGGGCTGGGTGTGGGTCCTGGTGTGGCCAACTACCTTCTTTGTGACCTTGGGCGAGTCCCTGCCCCTCTGACCCTATAGATCGGGTGAGTGAAGAAGCCCTTACAGAAGGACGCTTCACACACCAGCAAGAAAAGACAAATGCAGATTTGGCCCAGTCTCCAAAGCCTGACTTCTTAGAACGCGGCCTCTGTCTTTAGCCTCTCAACGTACAGATAGCTCGAGAAGGGACCGCTGGGGTCCCATCCATGGAGCATTCTGGAAACATGGTGGCAACTTAGCTGTTACCTGTGGTTGGGCAGTGCTCTTGGAAGACAGCCCAGGGGTGGAGGACGTCTTATATGCAGGGCGCCTGCACACAATAAAGCAATGTCCCTGGTCACATGCCGTTTTCAAATGTTTGTTTATTGATTGGTTTTAGAGAGCGAGGAAGGGAGAGAGGAAGCAACATCAATTTGTTGTTTCATTTATTTATGCACTCGCTGGTTGATTCTTGTGTGTGCCCTGACCGGGTATCAAACCGGAACCTTGGTGTATTGGGCCGACACTTGAACCAGCGGAGCTGCCCGGCCAGAGCTCACATACTGTCCTCAAATTCCCCTTGGACATTCACGAAGTGCAGGTGATGTTCAAAATATTTTGCATCTAGCGTGCTAATATAAATTAATATATAAGTCAATATAGTCATCAATTTTTTGTTTTTATGTATTTATTTTTTATTGATTTTTTTTAAGAGGGAGAGGTGAAGGGGGAGGAGAGAAACATCAATTTGTTGTTCCACTTATTTATGCATTCATTGATTGATTCCTGTATGTGCCCCCACCAGAGATCGAACCCGCAAGCATGGCGTATCAGGTCAACATTCTAACCAACTAACCTACCCAGTCAGAGCATGTAAGTATTTTTTTTTAGTTCTCAGAATAATAATCAAAATGATCTATCTATAGATTCATATTTCTTTAAGTTATGTGCACAGAACATAAGTTGAAGCTCAACTCATTTTTAACTTATTTAATTTTATTTCATTTAGAAATTGTTGGTGTGATTTCTTGATTGACACAGCACACACACACACACACACACTCATATTATATACAGTATAGTCTTGCCTTAGCTGTGATTTGATAAGGGAATCACATCAAATGCTTCTAGCAACTTCCCATAAAATTGCAAACCATTAGGTGACTTAAGATTTCAGTAGATAAAAAAATTGCTCTTAGTATCAACCATAGTGTTTTGGTGTTTTCTCTTCACTGTTCCAGAACATAACAGCAACTACATTTAAAACTTTTCTAGCCCTTAAAATACAGTCTGATAGCTTTGTCTTGTCAATATTATCTTTATTACCAACTAATTATATGATAGAAAACCCATCACGACAATGAACTTGAACTAATGAATTGCTATTACAATTTGCCATTATTGCATTTTACTGCTTTCTCAATTGCTCTCATACCATTCATCAGCCAGAAGTATTTCAGTATTTTTTTTTAATATATTTTATTGATTTTACAGAGAGGAAGGGAGAGGGATAGAGAGTCAGAAACATCAATGAGAGAGAAACATCGATCAGCTGCTTCTTGCACACCCCCCACTGGGGATGTGCCCGCAACCAAGGTACATGCCCTTGACCAGAATCGAACCTGGGACCCCTGAGTCCGCAGGCTGACGCTCTATCCACTGAGCCAAACCGGCCAGGGCGTATTTCAGTATTTTAACCAGCACATCATACCGGCGCATACTAAGTAAATCTTGGCCTTACTTGTAAAGCCTGGTTAATAATTCTCTGAGCCCAGAGCCTAACTCCCTCCTCCTGCAGACTCAAAGTGCTTTTTGTAAGGCGTGAACAGGTTCTGAATTTTCCAGGAAGTGCAAACCCATGTAAAATGAGGGAAGCCTGCATCGCGTTTTGTTCAAAACTTGGCCAAAGATTGTCAACAAGTTCAGAAGAATCACATTCGCACGGCTCCTGGCAATTAGACACCAAGACCACGTGTTTCCAGCCGTGTTGGGAGCTGCCTGCGCTGCAGGTGTAAACATCGGGCTACCTCCTTGGGCTCTGGGGAGAGGCATTCCCAATTGAAATGCATGTTATAAATGCCTGCCCTTTTATTTCTCCTTTCACTTACCCTTCGGACAATATGAGATGGTTTTTAAAATCGCGTGCAGGTGGGTTGGTTACATTATCCAGGAACTTTATTTCGGGAGAGCCCAGGGGACTTCCCCGGAGCTGACATTCAAGCCAGCACATGCACTGTGGTGGCCACGCAGGTGGTTTAAACAGGAAAACATTCCATGGTGGATGATGAATCCATTGGCAGATGGTCACGGCCATGCGTCCCCTATTGTTACCCTCCTGGCTCCCCCTGGCGCCTCCCGGGCCTCCCGCTGGCCCAGCAGCCAAGGGATTAACACGGCACAGGAGGAGGGAAGGGGTCTGCGTCCTGTTGGAGGGGACAATGCTTTTACTAAGTTGTAAATATTGTGTGCATTGCCCTGGGCATTACAAAATGTGTGCTATGAAAAGTGAGACCTGTGACCAAATGCACCTTTATACACAACAGCCCCCAACTGGGGGCTAGTAACAGATAGTACATCATCTAGACAAAGGCATACTCCTCCGCAATTAAAATAAAAAGGATGAACCGCTGATCCCATGCAAAAACAACTCTCAAAAGCATCATGTGAAGTAAAAGAAGCCAGACGCCACCAAAAGCGACATGCTGAGTCCACTGTGAAACTCAAATCCTCAGTGACCCAGATCAGTGGTTGCCTGGGCCTGGGGGGCGGAGGCGGGCAAGTCTGCAAAGGAGTGCGGGGAGGCCTGGGGTGGCGGGGACATGGGGATGGGATGTATCTGGACGGTGGTGGTGGATTTTCACCAGTGTATACATCTGTCAAACCTCATCTAATTGTCTACTTTAATGGATGCAGTTTATTGTATGTAATTCATACCTCAACAAGGTGACCCACAAAAAGTGGGGGGGGGGGCAGGAGGGGAGGCCTACAGGCCTGGAAGCATTGATCTGCCGCCAGGAGAGAGAAAACAGGGTCATGTCCCTGTGCTGCCTGACCCCCAGAATGCCACTCTGAGTCTGGAACCCAGGCCCAAGCTCCATCCAGGGCCAGCCTGAGCCCTCCCTCCCCAGCCAGGCTCCTTGGAAGGAGCAAGAGGGCTGCCCCAGTCCCTGGCCAGATAGCTCAGTTGGTTAGAGTGTGGTGGCCATGTGCCAAGGTTGTGGGATTGATCCCCGGTCAGGGCACCTGCAAGAATCAACCAATGAATGCATGAATACGTAGGACAACAAATCGATGTTTCTCTAAAATAATTTTTTTAAATATATTTTTTTATTGATTTCAGAGAGGAAGGGAGAGGGAGAGATAAAAACATCAATGATAACAGAGAATCATCAACCAGCTGCCTCCTGCACTCCCCACACTGGAGATCGAGCCCGCAACCCGGGCATGTGCCCTGACCGGGAATTGAACCGTGACCTCCCGGTTCATAGGTCGACACTCAACCACTGAGCCACACCAGCCGGGCTCTCTATAATCATTTTTTTTTTTTAAAGAGGGCTGTCCCAATAATAACAGAGGATTGGGCAATGGAAAAAGGGAGAGGGAGGTGAGCCTGGTCTAGGGAGTGGCCTCAAGGTGCGTGCTTTTTCTTCTCTTATGCAACCTTCACCTTTGGGTGTGGCATAACAGCCATTGTCACCGGAGTGAAAGGCGGCCCTGTTTGCCCAAGGTCCCATCGCCGGCAGGTAGCAGATGAGGGACCTGAACCAGCCTCCTGTAGGCGGGCAGTTCCTGTGTAGCTGGGGCCCAGTTCATTCATCCTGCAGACTGACTGGGTGCCCAGTATGCGCCAGGTCCTGTGTGTGCTCTGGGCAGACAGCAGGGAACAGGCCTAAGGCCCCTCCCTCCAGGAGCGCACATTCTAGCAGGGACCAAGTCTGGAGCCACCTAAGCCCCTGTCTACACTGAAGGGGCTTGAGAGGCTTGAGATGGTTTCAGTTTTTTTAAAAAAATATATTTTATTGATTTTTTACAGAGAGGGATAGAGAGTTAGAAACATTGATGAGCGAGAAACATCGACCAGCTGCCTCCTGCACAGCCCTTACTGGGGATGTGCCCACAGCCAAGGTACATGCCCTTGACCGGACTGGAACCTGGGACCCTTCAGTCCGCAGGCCGACGCTCTATCCACTGAGCCAAACCGGTTAGGGCGGTTTCAGTCTTTCTATATGACCTTAGATCATCGTTTTAGGCAAACTAGTGGCATGTACTCAGGTCATTTTAAAAATGGAACAGAAAAGGGTGGCTAAAGTAGTTTGGTGGAACTTGGCCCGGTTATATATCCTTTGTACACATACATATTGTGTATGTAGATAGTCTATGTAATATATTGCATATGGAGGTATGTACCTCTTTAAACAGGCATCCCACATAATGTAAACTTAACTCATCCTCCAAAAAACATTCCATAGAAAATTTGAGGATAAACAACAATTTTAAGCAAGGAAAATAATGCACTCATGTATGTAGATAGTATATGCAATATGTTGCATATATAGGTATGTACCTCTTTAAACAGGCATCCCACACAATGTAAACTTAATCCATCCTCCAAAAAAAACATTCAATAGAAAATTTGAGGATAAACAACAATTTTAAGCGGGGGAATAATGCACTCGCTCCCAGCTTCCTCCAAAAACTCCACCACCAATTTCCCCAAATATTGACAAAACACTTAAATATTTCTGTAACAACCCACCAAGCACGAAAAAAAACCAATTACTTAACTACCCAACACTAATAAACTCATTCATTGGCTCTGTTTGTATGCAATCTACAAGTTTGCACAGAATCAGATAGGCGTTAAATTACCACACGGCAATGATCACGAGAGTAAATGGAGGAAGAGAAGATGCTAAAGATAATCCAGATGCCAGCGACTGCACGGGGACTGGTCTGCCTCCAGGCGCTGGCAGCAGGCTGCACCGGGACCCAGGAGATAAGATCAGAATGTGTAACTCGCTCCAGTCACACACAGACAGGATCCTGTCGGAGCAGGTGAGCAGCAGCCGGCGTCGCCCACATCCGGGACTCAGACGGGACTCGCCAGTTAACTGCCACGCGTCCAAAACGGAAACCATCCCCACGCGCCACGATATTTTGAATTTAATTTTTTAAAAAATCAATTTGCAATGAATATTATAAAAATAAACATATTACTCACAATTCGGGTGTTCTTGAAAATTCTCCCGAAAAATGATTTAGAAGTTGGTCAGGGCTGCCACTTAGGGAAAATATTTTTTTTTTAAATATATTTTTATTGATTTTTTACAGAAAGGAAGGGAGATAGATAGAGAGTTAGAAACATCGATGAGAGAGAAACATCGATCAGCTGCCTCCTGCACATCTCCCACTGGGGATGTGCCTGCAACCCAGGTACATGCCCTTGACCGGAATCGAACCTGGGACCTTTCAGTCCACAGGCCGAGGCTCTATCCACTGAGCCACACCGGTTTTGGCAGGGAAAATATTTTTTTATAGAGGCGCCTGGCATATGGGGAAGGTCCGCCGCTTGCGTCTAGAGACACTTGTGGTGTACAATGGGCTACGAGTTGCACAGCAGGTTCTTTTATTTAAATAACAAATTTGGGATTAAAAGCGCAAATCGTTACTGGGACTATTTGCAGTGAGACTTCGGCTATCAAGGGATACCCGCCTTCTTACGTAAGTGATCACAGCGACAAGTGAAGTTCTTCCTATGAGATGCACAACGTTTTTAACTGGAAGATAATCTACATAGGAGACATGCACACCACTTAAGTGCCGAAGGTTCACTGATTTTTCCAAACGTTCCCATCTGTGTGAGCATCACCCATATCAAGACATGTCACACCGGCTGCACCACAGAAGGTTCCCTTGCGCCCTCTCCCGGTCCCCGAGCACCCGAAAGACCACCACCGCTGTTCCTCTATCCCAGCGGGTCTCAACCTGTGGGTCGCGACCCCTTTGGCGGTCGGACGACCCTTTCACAGGGGTCGCCTAAGACCATCCTGCAGATCAGATATTTACATGACGATTCATCACAGTAGCAACATGACAGTGATGAAGTAGCCACGGAAATAATTGTATGGTTGGGGGTCACCACATGAGGAGCTGAATTTAAAGGGCCAGAAGGTTGAGAACCACTGCTCTATCCTGTCCCAGGCCTTCATGTAAATAGAACTATATAGTATGTACCGTTTCTGGCTTCTTTCACTCCACATATTATCTGCGAGATGCACCCATGTTGAGTACAGTTGACCTTGAACAACAGGGGTGTTAGGGGCCCTGACCCCCCATAAGTCAAACTTGATTTTCCCAGAACTGAAGTTGTCCCTCAGTATCCAGGACTGGTCCCAGGACCCCGTTGGATACGGAAATCCATGGACATTCAAGTCCCCTGTATGCACTGATCTAGTATATGACATAGAGCAGGGGTCCTCAAACTACGGCCCGCGGCCCACATGCAAATACAAATATTGTATTTGTTCCCGTTTTGTTTTTTTACTTCAAAATAAGATATGTGCAGTGTGCATAGGAATTTGTTCATAGTTTTTTTTGTGTTTTTTTAAAAATATATTTTATTGATTTTTTACAGAGAGGAAGGGAGAGAGACAGAGAGTTAGAAACATCGACCAGCTGCCTCCTGCACATCTCCCACTGGGGATGTGCCCGCAACCCAGGCACACGCCCTTGACTGGAATCGAACCTGGGACCTTTCAGTCCGCAGGCTGACGCTCTATCCACTGAGCCAAACCGGTTTCGGCCATAGTTTTTTTTTTAAACTATAGTCCGGCCCTCCAACCATCTGAGGGACAGTGAACTGGCCCCCTGTTTAAAAAGTTTGAGGACCCCTGACATAGAGCGATGCATACAGTCAGCCCTCTGCATCCAGACTCCCAACAGATCAAAACAATGCAAGTATTTATTTATTTTCTTAATCTACGTATAAGTGGACCTTCGCAATTCAAACCCATGTTGTTCGAGGATCAACTGTGTACCAGTACTTGCTTTTTTTGCCAAGCAGCCTTCAATCTCATAATGAGCATTGTACCAGTTTATCCAAGGATTGTACCAGACTTCCTTCTGAATTTTGGCAATTATAAAGACAGAGGCTATAAACATTTGTACCCTGGTTTTTCTGTGAACAGAAGTTTTCATTTCTCTTGGGTAAATTCCCAGCAGTGGGGCTCCTGAGCTGTATGGGAAGTGTATGTTTTATTTTGATAAGGTTGCCTTAGCCGCCCTGGCCAAGTAGCTCAGTTGGTTAGAGGGTTGTCCCGATAGGCCAAGGTTGTGGGTTTGATCCCCTGGTCAGGGTACAAATAAGAATCAACCAACGGCCCTAGCCGGTTTGGCTCAGTGGATAGGGCATCGGCCTGCGGACTGAAGGGTCCCAGGTTCAATTCCGGTCGAGGACACATGCCCAGGTTGCAGGCTCAACCCCCCGTAGGGGCGTGCAGGAGGCAGCCAAGCAATGATTCTCATCATTGATGTTTCTATCTCTCTCTCCCTCTCCTTTTCTCTCTGAAATCAATAAAAATATAGTTTTTAAAAAAAGAATCAACCAAGGAATACATAAATAAGTGGAACAACAAATAGATGTTTCTCTCCCTCTCTAAAAAATAAAGAAAAGACTGCCTAGCCACTTTCCAAAGTGTCTGGACCATTCTGCATTGCCACCAGAAATGCATGGGCTCTGTCCAGCTGCGCACATGCCCGACAGGACGTGGTGTGTGTGTGTTGCCATCCCGGTAGGCGTGCGTGGCATCTCCTGGTGGTTGCCCATAGTGTTGACGGACAGACATTTCCCTGAAGTGCCACTTATCCTGTTTTTTCTTTTGTTTGTTTGTTTTTTAATATATTTTATTGATTTTTCACAGAGAGGAAGGGAGAGGGAAAAGAGAGTTAGAAACATTGATGAGAGAGAAACATCGATCAGCTGCCTCCTGCACACTCCCCACTGGGGATGTGCCTACAAGCAAGGTACATGCCCTTGACCGGAATCGAACCTGGGACCCTTCAGTCCACAGGCCGACGCTCTATCCACTGAGCCAAACCGGTTAGGGCTGTCCTGTTTGTTTTTTATTCCTGTGTAGCTAGTGCTTCTAGTCAAATTCTTAAAAACATCTGATTAGATATACTTGACAACTTTTTTTTGTTTTGTTAATCCTCACCTAAGGATATATTATCCATTGATTTTTAGAGAGTGGAAGGGAGGGGGAGAGACAGAGAGAAACATCCATTGGTTGCCTCCTGAATGCGCCTGAGGTATGTGCCCTTGACCGGAATTGAACCCGTGACCCTTCAGTCCATGGGACGGACGCTCTAACCACTGAGCAAACTGGTTAGGGCTTGGCAATGTTATTGCTAAAAAATGTCCTCTGGAGCGACAGCAGTGTTTGTCCTTAGTCTCCCCCTACCCAGAGTTCCCGGGACAGGGTGGAGCGTACCGTGGATCACAGCACCCACACACACCCACACCCACCAAAATAACCAGCAAAGGAGCCAGCACATGTGGGAACATCCCATCAAAGAGGCCACAGTTCCACGCGGCGACCTGTGCCCTGTGCCACGCCCTGAGATGGGGGGCCAGGACGCCACTTGTCCATTTGCTGTTCCGTAACCTTGGGTGGGGGCAGGAGTTGAGATCAGGGAGGTTTGGGGAGACATTCACACCCACATACACATATGTCCTAGCAGCAAAGCCTCACCGATCTGGGGCAGGGGAGGGAGGCTGGGCCCCTGGCTCCCCGGAGTGTACGGGCGGGGCCGCCAGAACCCCGGCGTGTCCCTTTATCCATCTCGTGCGATTTGAATGTCCAAAGTGCCCCATCGGCAGGGAAGGTCCCTCCTGGGCTTACATGACAGATTCCTTCTCGAAGCCGTCAGCATCCGCAGCAGGTCTCGGGTAGCTTTTGAGGAGTGGGTTCCCCTCCTCAATGGGGACGGGCATCGGATCCACACACGTCTTCACCTCGAGCAGCTGGGGCACTGAGCTGGCGGGCTTCGTCCGATCCACGTAATGCTGGAGGAGGCCCGCACCAAAGGCGTCGCCTTCCACGTTGAGGACGGTACAGGACCGGTCCCTGAAAGGCGAGGAGTGACGGGGACATGAGTGGGAGGGGTGGGGCTGAGGCCCAGCTCTCCCCCGTCTCTCCCGGGAATCACGAAGTCCTCATCACACCGCCCTACACAGAACCCTATGCTATGGCCCCGGGCCCCGGGCATCCCTCCACCCTCCAGGATGCCAATGATCCCTTCTCCTAGAGCAGTGGTTCTCAACCTTCTGGCCCTTTAAATACAGTTCCTCATGTTGTGACCCAACCATAAAATTATTTTCGTGGCTACTTCACCACTGTAATGTTGCTACTGTTATGAATCGTCATGTAAATATCTGATATGCAGGATGGTCTCAGGCGACCCCCGTGAAAGGGTCGTTCGACCGCCAAAGGGGTCGCGACCCACAGGTTGAGAACCGCTGTCCTAGCGCCTCAAAGCCCCCACCCCCCTCGCCTCTGGAATGCCAAAGTGTCCCATCATATTTCCTCTGCCTCTGAACCCCAAAGGTCTCCTCCTCTGTCCTCTCCAGACCCTATTGATCCTTCTTCCAATAAAACAAGATTTGTTCCTTCTGGAACCTCAAAGTCACCCCCTCCTTCTCTTGGGGCCCCAGAAGATCCTCCACCTCCACCTCTCCTCTTCCCCCTGAAACACCGAGTTCTCCTTCAGGCCTTTCTCCTCCTTAGAATCCCAAGGATCTTTTTCTTTCCTCTTGATGCTTTCTGTGTTTATGCGACATTTTAGAAAATGGAGCTACAATTCACATATCATAAAATCACCCATTAAAAAGTGGACAGCCCAGCCCTGGCTGCTTTGGCTCAGTGGATAGAGGGTCAGCCTGTGGACTGAAGGGTCCCAGGTTCGATTCCAGTCAAGGGCACATGCCTAGGTTGCGGGCTCAATCCCCAGTAGGGGGCATGCAGGAGGCAGCCGATCAATGATTCTCTCTTATTGTTGATGTTTCTCTCTCTCTCTCTCTCTCTCTCTCTCTTTCTCTCTCTCTCTCTCTCTCTCTCCCTCTCCCTTCCTCTCTGAAATCAATAAAAAAAATATATATATATTTTAAAAAGGGGGGACAATGGGGGGATAAGGACACATATGTAATACCTTAATCAATCAAAAAAAAAGTATACAGCCCAGTGGTTTTTAGTATATTCAGAATTGTGCAACCATCACCACTATTCAATTCCGGAGTATTTTTACCACTCCAAAAATAACCCCCCACACCCACTAAGCAGCTATTCCCCCAGCCCTAGGCAGCCACTAATCTACTTTATATAGATTTGCCTATCCTGGGCATTTCATAGAAATGGAGTCATAGGCCATGTGGTCCTCTGAGTGTGGCTTCTCTCGCTCAGCATAATGCCCTCAGGGCCACCCATGAGGTCACACGGATGTATCAGTGCTCCATTCTGTAGTCCATTGGATGGATAGGTGACATTATGTCTCTCTCTTCACCAGCTGGTGGACATGTGGGTTGCTTCTACCTGTTCGCTATTATGAATAGTGATTAATAGAATAACATACTATGAACATCTGTGTACAAGTCTTTGTGGAGATGTTTTCAAGTCTCTTGGGTATAAACCTAGGAGTGATACTGCTAAGACCTATGGTAATTCTCTACTTACCTTGAAGCCAAAATGTTTCCAATCTTGTATGCTCTTAGTAGCTTAATACAGATAGCTACCAATTATGTCTGCAGCATTTACAACTTACTAGGGGCTCTCGTAAGCAAGTTGCGTTTAAGTCATCTCCTCTCAAGGAGGGATTATTCTCCCCATTTTACAGATGGAGAAACTGAGACAGAGACTAAATACGATCCCAAGGCCATACTAGCTGGCAGTGGTGGCGCTGGGATTTGAACACAAGCAGCCTGACCTAAGGGTCCACTCTATTACACACAAGCCCCAAGACCCCTTCCTTCCTTCCTTCCTTCCCTCTGACCGGATGCTCAAGGTCCCATCCCCTTGCCTCTAAAACTCCTGCCTTCCTCTCCTCTTCTGCCCAGAGGCTCTCCATGACCCTCTTCCTCGTCCGCTTCCCCGGGAGGACCCCTGAGCCCCCCATGAAGCCCCAAACCCACACTCACACTAGCCAGTCCACAGCCAGGATCCAGGAGATGTCGACCGGCAGCCCGACTGCCTCCAGGATGATGGCCAGGGTGAGGACGCCTCCAGCAGGGATGCCCGCGGCGCCCACGCTGGACGCTGTGGCGGTGACCCTGGTTGGGGGGGGGGGGGTGGGGGGGAGAGAGGGGAGGTCAGGGAGGGGCCTCTCAGTGGGAGAAGCTACCGCAGGAGCCCTGCTCCGCCAGCCCGTGTCCACTCTCAGGGGAGGGGTCAGCGGGCCAACCCACACTCACAAGATGGTGATGATCTTCACGAAGTTCAAGGGGAGCTGCTTGTTCTGGGCGATGAACACCGCGGCCACACACTGGAAGAGCGCGGCTCCGTCCATGTTGACGGTGGCGCCGATGGGCAGGATGAAGCGGCAGATGTGCTTAGAGACGCCGTTCTTCTCCTCCACGCACTTCATCATCAGCGGTAAAGTGGCGGAGCTGCGGGGGACCACAGATCAGGCGCCCAGGCCTGGCCACGTCTATGCACCAAGGCTCGGCTTTACCTTCTGTTTCCCTTCAGCCAGTATCGTTGAGAATGAAGAGTAAGCCAGGCTGACTTGTTCTTACTTATTTATTTATTTTTGTCAAACTTGGTTGACTTAACTCTATGGCCTTTGAATGAACCCAAAAGCTTAAGCTCTGGATGCATAAAAATAAACAGAGCGTCTTCCTTGCTCCCCCTCCCGATTTCCCTCTCTATCTTTCTGCTTTTCTTTGGACTCCCCCTATAAATTCTGT
>NW_005872949.1:9245-18098 GCF_000147115.1 Myotis lucifugus | reverse complement strand
AGGGATCCCGTAGACCAGTGGTTCTCAACCTTGGCTGCACATTAGAATCACCTGGGAATCTTTTTAAAATCCTGATTTCCGGGCCTCATTCTCTGGAAATTCTGTTTCTTTGTTATGGGGTGGGGGCCACAACATTAGTAACAAAGAAACATGTGGGCGTCCTGGACACGCCGCTACTCAAAATACACACAAAAATTCATACCTAGATTCTATAATGTCTCAGAGCTCACTGACTCCCACCTGCTGTCTCCGCCAAGAACGGACCTCAGCTGAGAATTACTAACTCTCTAGGCCAGGGGTCCTCAAACTACGGCCCGCGGGCCACATGCAAATACAAATATTGTATTTGTTCCCGTTTTGTTTTTTTACTTCCAAATAAGATATGTGCAGTGTGCATAGGAATTTGTTCATAGTTTTTTTTTTAAACTGTAGTCCGGCCCTCCAACGGTCTGAGGGACAGTGAACTGGCCCCCTGTTTAAAAAGTTTGAGGACCCCTGCTCTTGGGGGTTGCCACTGCGGGGATGGTCCCCTTCTGAGGTACAGGCTCAGCTGAGAACGTGGAAAGAGCTCCCAGAGGTTGGATCCGGAGTGGAGCACTAGTCTCCCCCCCTCCTCCCCGCTTCCGGGCCAGGCCTTGGTGGGAAGGAAGGGTTCTCAGGGAGGAAGAGATCTCTAAGGCAGTAGTTTCCTAATTTTAGGTGGGCTGGGATCCGGGACCTCAGGAGAAACTTGGGAAAGTCCAGCCCCTGTGTCCAGCCCCAACGTCCCCAAACACAGAAGCCCAGGGGCCTTCAGACAGGACATGGATGCCTGCTCCAGGTCCCTTGGCTCTAAACCGCCCCGAGCTCACACCTGGAGGCGGTCCCGAAGCGGGTGGCCAGCGTGTCTGTGATGCCCCACAGGAAGCGGTAGGGGTTCTTCCGAGTGAAGAGGAAGTAGATGAGGGGCAGCACCAGGAGCCCATGGATGGCGTGGCCCAGCAGGCAGCACAGGATGTATTTGCCGAGTTTGGCGAAGAGCTTCCCCACGTCGTCCCCCTCCGCGATCTTGCTGGCCACCAGGAACAAGATGCCCACGGGGGCATACCTAACACCCAGGAGACAGAGGGCAGCCTCTGAGCACGTGCCCACTCAGGGCCAGGCACTGGGCCCCACACACAGCCTGGCCACCGGCCCCCTCGGAGTCAGGAGGCGCCCGGAGCAGTGTGTGTGTGGGAACCCGGCACCTCCCCTGCCCTCCTCGTGCCCTCTCCCCTTGGAGATAGCGTGGCCAGGAGATCAAAGGAGCCTGGTGCTTCCCTCGCCACTTGGAGTAGCGTCACCAACCAGATCTGGACTCAACACATGACGGAGAGAGAAGCACGCACCATGAGTGAGTCATTTACGATTTCCGGGTTCCTTTGTTACAGCAGCTGGTATGACTTATACCAATACGATGATCTCTCACCACATCGTGAAAAAGGAGAAGACCATGGCTCACGTCTTAACGACAGCTCCGAGGCATGAAGCCTGTACGATGTGCTGAGCCCCCGAGTGTGACAGAACCGTCCCCACCAGGGAGCTCCTTTCTCGACTCTCTTACAGCTACCACCGAATTAACAACATTTGATAGGTCCCCGTAACGCAGCAACAGTAATGCTCCCAACCTCATAAGAATGCTGAGAGGACGAAAGGAGATGCCAGTGGAAATGAGCTGAGTGCTTTTTAATAATTCATCCATAAACTTCAGCACCCTCTCCTGGAGGGAAGATCCCGGGGTGTTTATGCCTCCGGGCCAGGAGGCCCCCCAGGATTGCCTTGTCCGGGACGGCTTGATCGCTATTACCAGGTGTCTCCCAAACCCTTTTCCTCTTTAGTAAGAGAGGAAAGGCACCGTTTCCCAGCAACCTGTGCCCCTGGGTTTGGCCAAATGCCCATGTTCTGGCCAGTGAGCGATGCCAAGAAATTATACAAGTCAAGTACTGGATACATATTAGCTAACATTGTTTTCTGCCAGCCTGCTGTAAGTCAGGCACTGTCCCAGGCACTTTACACGTATTAACTTTGTGTGTGTGTGTGTGTGTGTGTGTGTATTAACTTTTTTGTGCCTGGTCCGCTCAGCCCCATTTGCCAGGTAGGGAAACTGAGGTACAGAGGGAGAAGTAACTGGTTGTCGGGCACAGCTAGGAAGTGGCCATGCCGATAATGGGAACCCAGACCACCCAGCTCTGACCCACAACACATCGCAGCCTCTCCAGCAAGGTGCTCTTATTAGTCAAGCTGCACTTGATTCCCGCACAGCAGCTTCTTAGATGCCGGCTGCACTGGAATCAGGTGGGCGGGGTATAGGGCTTGTTAAAAACCCAGCAGCTTGCCCTGGCCAGTTTGGCTCAGTGGATAGAGCGTCGGCCTGCAGACTGAAGGGTCCCAGGTTCAATTCCGGTCAAGGGCACATGCCCGGGTTGTGGGCTCAATCCCTAGTAGGGGACATGCAGGAAGCAGCCAGTCAATGATTCTCTCTCATTTATGTTTCTGTCTCTCTCTCCCTCTTCCTTCCTCTCTGAAATCAATAAAAACATATATATTAAAAAAAAAAAAAAAAAGCAGCCAGAACCAGTTTGGCTCAGTGGATAGAGCGTTGGCCTACGGACTGAAGGGTCCTAGGTTCGATTCCAGTCAAGGGCATGTACCTTGGTTGCGGGCACATCCCCAGTAGGGAGTGTGCAGGAGGCAGCTGATCGATGTTTCTCTCTCATCGATGTTTCTAACTCTGTATCCCTCTCCACTCCTCTCTGTAAAAAATCAATAAAATATGTTTTAAAAAAGCAGCAACTTTTCTGGCTCGTGTGTCTCAGTGGTTGAGCATCAAACTATGAATCAGCAGGTCATGGTTCGATTCCCGGTCAGGGCACAGGCCTGGGTTTCGGGCATGATCCCCAGTGTGGGGTGTGCAGGAGGCAGTCGATCAATGATTCTCTCTCATCATTGATGTTTCTAACTCTCTCCCTCTCCCTCCTTCTCTGAAATCAATAAAAATATATATTTTTTAAAATTCAGCAACCCTGGCCCCCCTCCCAATTTCTGACCTTTAGATCCAGGGCGGGGCCTGAGAATCAGTGTGAGGCTGGGGAGGGGAAAGTAGGGAAGCCAGAGGCCTGTGAACATGTTTTTTTCTCTCATTAACTAAGGTCATTTAACAAAACCCATAATGTAAGAGCTGTAGTTATAGTAAGTGAATGCTCAGTAGGGCCAGGCACTTAAAACACTTTCTAAGTGCTTTCTTGACCTTTCTATACCCAGTCACTTGTTTCATCTTTGTGATAACCCTATAAAGCCAGTACTATTTTATGTTATTTTATTATTCCTCACCCAAGGATATTTCTCCATTGATTTTTAGAGAGAGTGGAAGAGAGAGGGAAAGACAGAGAGAAATATCGATGTGAGAGAAACACATCTATTGGTTGCCTCCCGCAGGCACCCCAACCAGGGCCAGGGAGGAGCCTGCAACCCAGATATGTGCCCTTGACTACAAGGGAACCAGGGACCCTTCAGTCTGCAGGACGACGTTCTATCCACGGAAGCCAAATCGGCTAGGGCAGTGGGTGCAATTTTAGATCATTGATCCAAAAGCAGATATTTGATTACCTTTCAATCTAAAACTGAGATGTGTTCGCCAGGCTGTGGCTATAGCTTGGCTGTGTTTTTGTCACCTTCCAGTAAGATCAAGGTGCTAGTATCAGTCTAAGCCAGTGATGGCGAACCTATGACACGCGTGTCAGAGGTGACACGCGAACTCATTTTTTTGGTTGATTTTTCTTTGTTAAATGGCATTCAAATATATAAAATAAATATCAAAAATATAAGTCTTTGTTTTACTATGGTTGCAAATATAAAAAAATTTCCATATGTGACACAGCACCAGAGTTAAGTTAGGGTTTTTCAAAATGCTGACACGCCGAGCTCAAAAGGTTCGCCATCACTGGTCTAAGCTTTCATGGAATACAGCACTGTCCTTATTTGATAATGAGGAAACTGAGGCACAGAGAGGGTAAGTCACTTGCCCAATGTCACACAGCCCTGGGATGGTCAATGCTGGATTTGAATCCAGGCCTTCTGGCTCTAAGAAGTGCACAGGTCACCCCATCCGACACCCCAAGCCCCCTCTCCCACCACCTACCACATGATCCAGGAGACCAGCACCATGGTGGCGTCGTTGAAGGAGTTGAAGAAGCGGATGAGCAGCTCCCCCTCGGGCCCCAGCTTCCGCAGGCACACGCCAAAGGCGATGGCAAACACCACCAGGCCCAGGATGTTCATACCCTCCACCTCACCCGCCGCCTTTGGGCAAGGAACAGATGGAGACGGGAGGGGGATGCTCAGTCAACTTGCAAACTCACTGAGGGCCTGTCCTGGGCAGTACTGGGACTCATCAACTCAGGTCCCTTCCTACCAAGGCTCAGGGTGGTCCAGGTCCAGGGGAAACAGACCTACGACCATGAATCCCCCAGAGTGGGCAGGGTTGAAATTGGAGAACCCTGGGGAGTGTGGGAACTGAGGGGGTAGGGGCTTGCAGCTCAGGGGTGTGGGTAATCAGGTAGGGCTTCCTGGAGAAGGGGCTGAGACCTAGAGGACAGCAAGGGTGACCAGGTAAAGAAGGGGTGGCAGAAAGTTCTAGAACAGTGGTTCTCAACCTTCCTAATGCCTCGACCCTTTAATACAGTTCCTCATGTTGTGGTGACCCCCAACCATAAAATTATTTTCGTTGCTACTTCATAACTGTCATTTTGCTCCTGTGATGAATCGTCATGTAAATATCTGATATGCAGGATGTCTTTTCATTGTTACAAATTGAACATAATGAAAGCATAGTGATTCATCACAAAAACAATATGTCATGATATCTGTGTTTTCCGATGGTCTTAGGCGACCCCTGTGAAAGGGTCGTTCAGACCCCCAAAGGGGTCGCGACCCACAGGTTGAGAACCGCTGTTCTAGAGAGAGGAAATAATTTGCAACAGCGTAGAAATGAGAGCAACTTGGGCGTTCAAAAAGCAGAAAGAAACCCACTGTGTCTGGAGGGGAATGAGTCGGGCAGAATCTCGAGATGAGACTGGGAGGGCGAGGGGGCGGGGGTCTGACCTCAGAGTGTCCTATGCTCTGTGGCCAGGAGCCCGGGCTTTCTTCTGAGGGCACCCGGGAGTGTGGCGGGGCTTTGAGCAGGGGGGAGGCAGGGACCGGCTTGTACTTTAAAAAGACCACTTCGGCCCTGACCGGTTTGGCTCAGAGGATAGAGCGTCGGCCTGCGGACTGAAGGGTCCCAGGTTCGATTCCGGTCAAGGGCATGTACCTTGGTTGCGGGCACATCCCCAGTGGGAGGTGTGCAGGAGGCAGCTGATCGATGTTTCTCTCTCGTCGATGTTTCTGACTCTATCCCTCTCCCTTCCTCTCTGTTAAGAGTCAATGGAATATATTTTTAAAGAAAATAAACAAACAGATCTGGGAGGAGGCCAGGAAGGGGGTTGGGGGGTTGGGGTCGGGGTGGAACAAGAGCCTGGACCACAGTGGGGAGTGGGGGAGAAGAGGGGGTCAACATGGAGACTCCAGAAAGGCAGAGGGACTGACACTGGAGAAAGGCTGCACAGAGTTTAAAACCAAATTACACACCAAATGCTAGACAACCAGGGGGTAAACAGAGGCTAGGGCCCCCCACCCTTCTCCTGCGCTCACCTTCACATAGGTTCCGTTGTCCTTTGTGTAGTAGGTAGAGTACTGCAAGGGGATTGGGAAGCGTCAGTGTCACACTCATCCAGGGCCGCCCCCCCCCCCCCCTCCCCGCCGGACTGGCTCCTATAACGGCCAAAAAGCCCTTCACACATCATCTCATTCCCTCCCACCAGCAGCCCCACTGGGATAAGAATGCTCATGCCCCTTTCCTGGAGGCAGGAACCGAGGTTCAAAAAAAATAAAGGCAGTTGCCCAGCATCACACAGCTAGAATTAAAACCCCACGGGCGCTGGGGAGCCGTATCCTCATTTGTGGGTGAGCGGGGTGGATGGCTTTCAGAGGTCACCCCAGAACCCTGAAATAGTGCCTGTAAATACGTGGGCCGGTACCACCCACACAAGCACCAAGGGGCTGCGACTGGCTGTCTTCCTCCCTGCCCACCCCCTCCCCCCTGGGGATTCCCCCTCGCCCCCTCCAGGACTCACTGAGCGGAAGGTTGCAGACACCAGGTTGGAAGGGAAGAGATTTCTGTAAAGATAGACATGGGGGCGGTCATTAGCTACCACAGGGGGGAAGAGGGGGGTATCTGAGGGGCTGGGTTGGCCTCCTGAGGTGGGCAGAACCTTGCAGGCCCGCCCATTGCCCCCAAATATGTGCCCCCACCCCCTGTGCCTCAGCTAGGTTCGGTCAGGCAGAGCAGAACCTGGCCTGCACAGTTACAGGGGGTGGGAGTTCGAGCTGGTCTCCCAGGGCCCCAGTAGGCTGTCATCCTAGCCCGAAAGGATTTCCGTGGCGGGTCAGAAATGCTGGCTTCCCCAGGCAGTCTGGGGCAGGGTCACCTTTGGCCTCAGCTCCACCCCAAGAGGCAAACTTAATACCCTGGACATCTTGCATCAGCCACTTCCTCCGAGAAAAGGGCAGGCTGGCCCTGGGGGCTGGCGGGCGGCTCTGGGCCGTTGAGAAGAGGTGGGGACAGAGGAAGACAAGAGGCGGCTGTGTGCGTCATGAATGTGCATCTGTGTTCCCGCGGCCGCTGTCGTGATAGGACGTGTGTATGTGACAGTCGGGGCGAGCCCAGCTGTCAGTGTGCCACATCACAGCCCTGGCCGCGTGTCTGCGTGTCTGCGTCCAGCTGTGTCGCTCAAGATATTTCAGCCGAGTCTGGGAGTGGCTGGCTGAAACAGATACAGAATTACAGCTGTTCTGGCACATGGGGAGGCCCTTCGGCATAAACAGCCTTGGGGGGGGGGGGTGCAGGTGGGCTGGTGCTCACCCTGGCCAGCCAGGGCGGGCCAGGCCCCAGCTAATCTCCCCGAGCCAGGAGGTGCCACCCATTGCAACGTCTGGGGTGAGTTTCCCATCTCGGGCGGCACAGAGGCCGCCAGAGGCTGGGGGAACCCAGTTCCGTGACTCATCATCTACCTCCACCACTTCCAGGAAGTCCCCCGCCAACCGGAGACACTGAGTCAGCAGGCCCCCAAGGCGAGGGAGGCCATGTGGACCCAGCAGTCTGTCCCCTTTAAAAGGAGGGAGGACCGTTCTTGGGGTAAGGGAGGGAGGGGCTCGGGGAGCAGAGGCCAGAAGGAGAAGCATCTGCCCCCTTGGTAACTGGCCCCCTTCTGGCACCCAGGAGGGGATGGAATGGAAAGTGGTGGAGGTGGCAGGACTTAACCAGGAACAGACCCTGAGCGGCCAGATGACCACCCCATCGGTACTTCATTGACACTTCCAAAAATACTGGATATTGAAAACTTCCTAAGCAAATACTCTCAAGGTTTTATTATTATTATTATTTGCGTAACTAATTCACTTCATTGTGCTGATGGGGTGGTCATAATCATCTGGCCACTCAGTGTATGTCGGGGAAGCCACCAGGGCCCAGCTGAGCGGGGTGGGAGGGAGGCTGAGAAAAGAGCCTGGGGGTCTGGGTGTCACGTGGCATGGGAAGCCCTGGGACTAGGAAGAGACCTGGTGGGGATCAGGGGATCTATCCAGACCCTGGACTCAAACCTTCATCCAGAAGCCCCTCCGGGGGCCCTTGGCCACCAAAAGTCCCCTTGGGAAGCCTCAGGATCCCCTCCCCTGATAGGAGAGCCCCTCTATATCCCCCAAGCATTACTTTCCCTTTTCTCTGTAAGCACCCTCAGGTGGGGTCCCCCCCTTATGTCTCCAGTCCCCCACATTTAGAAGCCTCCTTCCCGGGGAATCTCTCCTCCCCCTTGAAAGACCAGAGCTCCCCCCAGCCTCCCCTACAGTTTCCCGAGGCCCTGGAGGTCTCCACCCCCGCTCCTGGCCGCGCCCCGACTCCCGCCATCCCGATCACCATTCCCTCCCCACGTGGCTGAAGTCCCCTCTTCCCCGCTCCCCTCCCCCCGCGGCGGCGGGTTCTGACCTCACAAGATCCAAGAAGGAATCCAGCACCTCCTTGCTGGGGACCGCGTCTTGCGAGACGTCGCTCGGGACAGAAGCGTTGCCGATGGCTGTGCCGGCGGCGGTGCCGTCGACTCCGGGCTGCAGAGCCAGCGCGATGCCCACGCCGAGCGCGGACGCTATGAGTGTGGTGACCAGGAAAAAGAGCAGCGCCCAGGCGCCCATGCGCCCCAGAGCGCTCGGGTCCAGGCTGGCGGCGCCGCCGATCAGGCTGCACACCACCAGCGGCAAGATGATCATCCGCAACAGGCGAAGCAGCAGCTCCCCGGGGAAGGCGAAGGCCGCCTGCCGCGCGGGGCCCAGCGCCGCCGAGCCACCGGACGCGGACACCCCCAGCCCCAACGCCACGCCCGCCACCACGGACACCACGGTCAGCAGCACCAGCAGGTTGGCGCGAAGGCAGCGGCGCACCCGGTCCCGGGAACAGGAGCCGCCTCCCGCCGCGCCGGGGGTCCGCTTTGGGCACCGACGCCGGGATCCCGTTCGCGGGGGGCTTCGCGGCCGGCCACGTGGGGGCTCCCGTCGGCGGATCGGCCACCATCGTGAACATCCCGGGGTTTCCTCATATCCTGTGAAGCTGTGCGGGTCTCTGGGGCTTCTGCCTTCGACCGACGCCTGATTTCCTTAGAGCGGAGCTGGGTAATAGCTTGCGGGCTAGCAGCGCAGGGCCCCTGGCGCGTGTTCACCGCTCTCAAGCTCCTGGTCTTTTCCAAAATGGAA